>NC_053023.1:426963497-427089623 GCF_003073215.2 Triticum urartu | reverse complement strand
CCCCGGCTGGATGGGGAGAATTTTCCTCTTCCTCCTCCTCGTCTTCGTGGGAGGAGGGCATCTTGGTGTTATCGGACCACGATTCCGATACAACCTTGCGTCGGAGACCTTTCCTGGTCCCCGCGGCCTTCTTCTTGGCCTTGTTCTCCGGTGCCTCATAGGGCATCGGAACCAGCATCTCTGTCAGGAGAGTACTTGTTGGATCTTCGGGCAGTGGGGCTGGACAGTCGATCCGCTCCGCTGTCGCGACCCATTCCTATCAAATAATGTGAAGGCTTAGATCCCTCACATAATTATACTGGGGAAAGAAATGCCTTATGAGATATAAGGAGCTTACCGAATTAGCAGGGCGCTTTGCGCCGAGTCCGCGGTCTTTGGTAAGAGAAGGAGGTACCTCGGCAGACTTGAACAACACCCTCCAGATGTCCTGATGCGTCGTGTCGAAGAGCTCTCGCAGCATCTGGTGCCTTGCCGAGTCGAACTCCCACATATTGAATTCCCGTCTTTGACACGGGAGGATCCGGCGGAAGAGCATGACCTGGACCACGTTGACAAGCTTGATTTTCTTGCTTATCATGTTTTTCACACAGTTCTGGAGTTCGGTCAACTCCACCGATGAACCCCAAGATAAGCCATTCTCTTTCCAGGAGGTGAGCCGCATGGGGATGCCGGATCGGAGAGGGGCGCCGCCCAGTTGATGTCACGCGGCTCGGTGATGTAGAACCACCCCGATTGCCACCCATTTACGGTCTCCACATAGGAGCCTTCGAGCCAGGTGACGTTGGGCATTTTTCCCACCATGGCGCCTCCGCACTCCGCTTGCTGGCCGACCACCACCTTCGGTTTAACATTGAAGGTCTTCAGCCACAGGCCCAAGTGGGGCTTGATGCGGAGGAAGGCCTCACACACGACGATAAATGCCAAGATGTTGAGGATGAAATTGGGGGCCAGATCATGGAAGTCCAGCCCGTAGTAGAACATGAGCCCGCGAACAAATGGGTGGAGGGGAAATCCCAACCAGTGGACGAAATGGGTAAGGAATGCAACCCTTTCATGGGGCTCGGGGGTAGGAACGATCTGCCCCGCGCCTGGGAGCCGGTGTGCAATATCTGCGGCCAGGTATCCGGCTTCCCAGAGCTTCGTGATGTTCTCCTCCGCGACGGAGGAGGCCATCCACTTGCCTCCCTCTCCGGACATGTTCGGAGTGTTTTTGCGGAGAAGATGCGAACTTGGGCGATGGAGCTCGAGTGCGCAAGAATGGATGGGCAGGGAGGAAGAAGGCGTGGGTAAAAAAGAGGAGTCCTTATCCCTTTATAAGGGCGGTAGAAACTGCGTGCCTCCCCACTTGCCTGGTAAAACTCGCTTATTCCCCAAGCGTCGTGATTGATGGCGCGGTTGGGTTACCCACACCCGTATTGATGAGAATCCCGTGATAAGGGGACACGATCTCTTCTTCGACAAGACGTGCCAAGAAAACTGCCTCAGAATATGTGCAGTAGCTGGTTGAGAAAAACGGTTCGAATAATAACCGGGGCCGTGGTGTGATGTCACGTTATGAAAAGTTGTCAGTAGATTAGATTTGTGGAATAATATACTCTCTTCGGTGGTATGTGGAATTTATTTTGTAGAGCCGGACACAATCCTTGTGTTCAAAATCTTTTGTGGAGTATTCGGAGAAGGAACCCGCCTTGCAATGCCGAAGACAATCTGCGCGCCGGATTCATCGTCATTGAAGCCTGGTTCAGGGGCTACTGAGGGAGTCCTGGATTAGGGGGTCCTCAGACAGCCGGACTATATACTTTGGCCGGACAGTTGGACTATGAAGATAGAAGATTGAAGACTTCGTCCTGTGTCCGGTTGGGACTCTCCTTTGCGTGGAAGGCAAGCTTGGGAATTCGGATATGTAGATCTCCTCCCTTGTAACCGACTCTGTGTAACCCTAGCTCCCTCCGGTGTCTATATAAACCGGAGGGTTTTAGTCCGTAGGACATCAACAATCATACCATAGGCTAGCTTCTAGGGTTTAGCCTCTCCGATCTCGTGGTAGATCAACTCTTGTAATACTCATATCATCAAGATCAATCAAGCAGGAAGTAGTGTGTTACCTCCATCGAGAGGGCCCGAACCTGTGTAAACATTGTGTCCCCCGCCTCCTGTTACCATCCACCTTAGACGCACAGTTCGGGACCCCCTACCCGAGATCTGTCGGTTTTGACACCGACAGCGACTCCATAGCATCGGCTTACCGGGCGCTCGGGTCCTCTGGTGCTGGATCCTCGAGGTATCGGTAGCCGAAACACCTCTCCTTCCCCATCATCGGTCGGGCAGACGATGAGTCCCACCGGGAACGGGCGGCACGCCGTGGAAAGGAGAGGAGGCCCGTATCGCGGCAGAAATGGCGGCAACGGAGGCAATTAATGTGGCAGCGCAGGGGGGCGCAGAGGAGGAAGCCATCTATGCCCTCATTGTGAAGAAACGGCAGTCGAGGAACACGCACGCCCTCGCCTGAGAGTAGAAGAAGGACATCGATGGTGAGGATAACTCCGGCGACGAGCAGATCCGGCTTGATCCGTACTGCGTCTTCGATCGGTTCTTCCGCAAGAAGGATGGCAAGAGCGCCGGTAAGGGTAAGGGCAGCCGTTGATGAACTTCACCATAGCCAAACATGCCAAATTTTGATAGTCCGATGACATGTTTAGTGTAGTGTGATGGAGTAGCCAGACGATGTGTGTGCGTCGACATAGTTGCATGAGTTTGTATGGATTTAAGATATGATAATTGAGGTGTTCGGATGTGGATTCCGTTTTCTGAGGAGTTCCCATTCAGTGCCCGTGGACGCACCAGGGCACGTCCGTGGGCGTTTGAGGGGCCAGATTTGTCAAGTCCGGTTGTAGATGTTATAAAGGCATCTCCAACACTGACCCTCAAAACGGACATCATATCTGTCCGCGGACCGGTGAGAAACAGTTTGCAGCCACTGATGCATGAGCTGACCATTCAACCGTAGCCGCAACCATCCGCCTTTATTAATAATTGTCAAAAAGTTAACTCCATGAATCAACCTTCCGCGGAATAGAAATCAACCTTCCGTCATTTAAATCGGCCTTCTACTATTTGAGGTACAATTATAGAAAAATAATCACTCCTGTAATTTTAGCTGCCACAGTTCATGGGAGAGTTAGTCGTGGACGTGCATGCATGCATGCATCTGCGCGAGATTTCTCTCTTTTGTTTATCCAACAAGATAATTAGTCCGAAGTAATTAACAGAGTAAAAAATCTACACTTTTAATGCGGAGTAATTAACAGACAAGGAAGAAATCTACGCCGGAGCAAGGAAGAAATATGCGCTTCTAATACAGAGTAATTAATGGACGAATCTAAACTGCTCTCGTGCCCAACTGGGACGTGGAAAACGTTGTGGCTTTTGAGTTTTGATTGGCCACGTGGATGTCCAGATTCCCGCAAAGCCTCCTATTTGATTTCGGTTTGCAAGAAAAAGGACACTTGGACTGGCCGACAGATAAATACAAAGTCGTGTTGGATGACAAAACATGTCCGAACCATGCGGTCTAGACGGGTGCGGGTGGTTTGAGGGTTCGCTTTGTCCCTAAATGTTCCGTGTATAAAATAGGATTAAGTGAAGCCTTTTGAACATTTTCATCTCTACGAAGCTCTTTATACACGTGTAATGTTTACATTGTCAAATAGTACACCCTTGAGGTCACTCTCGCGCCGCACTTTTTTCGGTGAATTTGTGTTGGCCTATCCTCTCGCCTCTCGCGGCGGCCTCCACTCCGGAGCCGTCGCCCACCTTTCCCCCGCCGCCGGCCACTCCGGCGTCGGCGTCCACCTCTCCTTCCCAGCGAGCATGGCTTCTGGTTCGCATAGCCCTCCTACGGTGTCATCAGCTATGCAGTGGGTGCGGCCGATTGTGCCGGGCATGGGTCTCTCAGGGTCCCCGGGGTCAGCGTGCGAGTCCTCGGTGGCTGGTGTCCAGGGGGCTGTGGCAGCTCCGGCGTAGATGGAGGGTTGGCGCCGACCGGGGCCCTCGCCCAAGGCCATGTGGCACAGACGATGCGCGCTCCGGTGCTAGCAGGCGAGCGGCGCTTCGGCCAGGTCGGCGTCCCCCTCGTCCTCTGAGATGCGACAGATTCCGCGGGATCTCCATGAGCTCTGTTCTAGGTGCTTCGAGGAGGGGCACCGGCGCAAGATTGCACCAACGACCCACTCTGCGTCAGGTGCGGCCGGGCAGGCCATGTCTCGTCGCAGTGCACGGAGCCGCGGAGCCCCATCTCTGCTACAGAGTTTCGTCGTGTGGTGATCGATCGGGTTGCCAGACGGGAGGTGCTTCCACGCCAGAGGCCGGTCATCCAGAGGAGGTTGATGGAGCCTGGGCAGAGCACGCCGGTGGCATCATTCTCACCAGTCGCGCCCAACCCTCTCCCCTGGATGCCCGGATCTGCGCCTCTGTCTGCCCTTTCGAAGAGCGTGCTGCAGAGGTCTGGGGTCATGGATGATCTCGAACGCCGGCTGCATCTCGCCGTGGTGATGTATGTGGGAGGAGCGAGACCGCTGGTGTCCTATGAGGAGGCGGTTGTTGCGATCTCGGCACAGTTGGGCATTCCAAGGTTTCGTTTTTCGGTCCACCAGTTTCACCCGAAAGATTTTTGGTGGTTTTCGCGGCGCATCAGTTCAGGAACATGGCTTTGGCAGTGCCTTTGATTAAGCATCTGGGCGTGAAGCTGTTCATCAAGCCATGGCTATGGCAAGCTCAGGCGATGTCCAGGCTGATGCGCGTTTAGGTCGACGTCATGATTGAGGGAGTGTCATCGCATGCGTGGTCTCAGGACACAGCGGCAGAGATCTTGGGCAGTGCGTGTCTGATTGAGAGCATGGCTCTGGAGATGGCCAGCAGGGAGGATCTTTCGTTGTTCAAGCTATGGGCTTGGTGCGTAGACTCTAACGAGGTCCCAGTGTTTTGTAGGCTCTGGGTGCCGGAGCCAGATGGCGAGCTGATGAACCCGGCGGCGCATCGGCCGTCCTTTCTCCAGCTACTTGAGTACCCTGCGTTCATGCATATCGAGAGGATGAGAGATTTCTCCCCGCCTGAGCTGTGAAGGCGAGCATCAGGCTCCAATGATGGGAGCAGTCAGAGCGGGCTACCAGACAGCTCCGGCGGTTTGTTTCAGGGAGGCGATTGGGTCGTACAGCCTTGGTCGCATGGCATACATGATAACAGGGGTGCCGGACGCAGACCGCAGTCGCCGGCGAATGGCGGAGCCGGCGGGGGCACAGGTCAAAGTTACCTGGCGGTTCTGGAAGGAAGGGTGGGGCCATCTGATTGGAGATTACCGCATATGAGTCTGGGGCCCTCAACGACCAAGGTGGCCCAGGCGGCTGGTCAAGAGGTTGGTGCGGTTCTGCCCACCAGGATTTCGAAAGGGCCAATGGGCGGACAGGAGCAGTTAGTTACGAGGGAGGAGACAGATGGAGTGCAAAGCTCGGAGATCCAAGCTGATCCGCGGCTTGCCATGGCTGCCACGCTGACACTTGGCTCGGGATCCGAGGGGATTAGGCAGACTGGTGATCGGGTGGGGCCGATGGTTCAGGATACAAACAAGGAGGGGGGCCAGGCCACAGCTATGGTGGAGGACGAGGAGAGGCCGACACTAGAGGGCCCATGGGAAGGTGATCAGGTGGCTTTGTGCATGGAGCTGTGCCCATCGGATTCTTTGCGGCTAGACTGTCAAGTGCCACTGGAGAGCTCGGAGGAACCAAGGCTAGCGCGGCCACATGAGATTCTTGGAGGGGACACGGTTTTCCTGACAAAAGGGCAGCACACAGAAGGTTGGGCTCCAGTCCCGGAGTTGATTAGCGCCTCGTCTGGGTTGGTGGGGCACACCGTGGATGGGACGACGGGCCAACCGGGGCCGCACACAGTGGATCTGGACCGAGAGTTGTTGGTGGTGGCGGATGTGACTACGTCAGGGGTGCATGCACAGGTCGAGACGTGCCATGAGACCAGGGAGATGGAAGGTACTCTGCTGGGTGTTCAATCACATGTGCCGACACCTCAGATGGGTAACGAGCTGGTGGTGCATAGCCACTCACTTGCTATGCAAACCACGGATGCATCCCTGACAAACAAAGAATCGCTCGCGCTGGGCAACATCAAATCGTTCTGCACAGGTTTGCTAAAGAGATTGGCACCACCGCTGCTCAAGGAGATAGAAGGGATCAGGGGACTGCGCACTAGGAAAGACCCGTTCATGCCAAGGCGCAACACGCATTCGTCTGGGGCTATCGGCCATAGCAAGAAGTCTAGAGCGACGGCGGCAGAGACAGTTCTACTCAAAGCACTCAGGATCATGGATGACGACCTGGCGGTAATTAAGGATGCGCTAGGCCAGCTGAGGGAGATGTTCGACTCCCCGGTCCAGGAGCAACAATTGCAGGCGATTGCGGCCATTTTTGGGAAGATCGTCCTGTCTAACCTGGCGGGCAAGATGGAGAAGACGGCTTGGGTGTCTACCTAGGCCGGTGGTGTTGATGACACGGAGACCTACCTTTCCGATGCAATACACAGCGATGAAGTTGGTGTGTTGGAACGTTAGGGGTCTCAATAGCCCGGATAAGAAAAAGACTCTTAGGGAGTTTGTGGACACAGTTCAGGTGGCTATCATATGTATCCTAGAGACGAAACTAGAGAGGGTGGATCAATTCACTATAATGCAATGTTTAGGGCCAGCCTATGATTGGTTTGCTTATTTACCGGCTTCGGAGACGAGGGGTGGCATTATGGTGGGATGTGACTCTTCTAAAGTGCAGCTGACGAACTTCGCGTTTGACACAAACTTCCTCACGGGTTTTGTGTCACCAAGAGAGGGACATGCGTGGTGGCTATCAGTCATATATGGTCCGCACACAGATGCGCGGAAAATAGCTTTTCTGGGAGAACTTGCTGATTGAAGGTCGCTATGCCCGGGACCCTGGTTGGTCATTGGCAACTTTAATTTGATCATGCAAGCTTCGGACAAGAACAACAATAGGATTGATAGGATAATGATGGGGAAGTTCAAAAGATTCGTAGACGACAGTGCACTCAAAGAGCTGTTTCTGCATGGCCGGAGGTTCACATGGAGTAATGAGAGGGAGGCGCCAACGTTGACCAAAATTGATAGGGCTTTCGTCTTGGTGGATTGGGAGCTGGATCATCCGGAGTGTCTGCTTCAAGCAATGTCAACATCCGCCTCTGATCACTGCCCCCTTTTTCTGGTGCTAGAGGAACACTTACGACCAAGGAGGAGGTTCAGGTTTGAACTATTCTAGGTCAAACTCGATGGATTCTTGGAAGCGGTTAAGGAAGCGTGGGTGTGCGATGAGGGTATCACGGATCCCTTTCACCGGCTGGATGTTTTACTCAGGAACACTGGCAAGTTTCTTACGGCATGGGGACAGAGGAGAGTTGGGAACATCAAGGTCCAAATTGCGTGTGCAAATCTGGTCCAACTACGGTTCGATTGCGCGCAGGAGTCCAGGATGTTGACGGAGGGTGAAAGGTGGCTTAGGGCTTCTCTCAAGCACTTGGTACTTGGGCTGGCATCTCTGGAGAGAATGATAGCGAGGCAAAGATCCCGGATCAGGTGGCTACAAGATGGAGATGCCAACACCACCCTGTTCCATTTGATCGCTAACGGAAGGAAAGCCAAAAACTTCATCCCAGTGATGTTGGTCGATGGGCAGGTCATCACAGATCAACTTGGTAAAGAGAGGGCTTTATTCGAGGAGTACAAGGAACTGCTAGGGAAAGACAAGGCTAGGGATCATACGATTGACCTAGAGTTTCTGAACTTACCTAGGGTGGATCTATCAGAGCAGGATTTGGTCTTTCATAAAGATGAGATTTGGGAGGTGGTTAAAGAGATGCCAGCGGAGAGAGCCCAGGGTCGGACGGGTTCATTGGAATTTTTTCCAGAAGGCATGGGAGATAGTTAAGAAGGATGTGATTGCGGCCATGAACAAATTATTCTTGAACAATGGCCACGGTTTTGGCAGGCTGAACCAGGCACTAATTGTGCTTATACCTAAATCCCCAGAGGCCTGCAAGGTGAAGGATTTCAGACCCATATGCCTGCTTCACAGTGCCCCAAAGATTGCATCGAAGCTATTGGCGTCGAGGCTTAGCAGACGGATGCCGGAGCTTGTCAATGTAAATCAGTTAGCTTTCATCAAGGGGAGGAGAATACACGACAATTTTTTGCTAGTAAGGCAGATGGCTAGGAGGCTGCATAAGAGGAAGGTCAATGGGGTGCTTCTCAAACTAGATATTACCAGAGCCTTCGACTCGCTGTCATGGCCATTCCTCTTCGAGGTTTTGAGGGCTAAGGGGTTCTCGAAAAGATGGTTGTCGTGGATTGCAACATTACTATCAACGGTAACATCTAGAGTGCTGGTAAATGGATGCGCAGGAGAGAAATTCGCACACGTGTGTGGGCTAAGGCAGGGGGCTCACTATTGCCGTTTCTATTCGTGATTGCAATGGATGTGCTCACGGCTATCATTAGTAAGGAGCGTGAAAACCAGGTGCTAGCGAAGATCAATGGCTGTGGACCGATGCAAAGGTTGTCGCTATATGCTGATGATGTGGTACTATTCATCAAACCGACGAAATCAGACTTGGCTTTTGTCAAAGAGGCGCTCAACATCTTCGGGGCTGCATCTGGGCTACAAGTGAATTTCGTGAAATCTTCTGCTATTCTGATCCGAGGAGAAGAGGAGGACGAGGAATGGCTGCGGAATACACTTCCATGGTAGATCGAGACGTTTTCGTGTAAATACTTGGGTCTGCAGCTGAGCATCAAATGCCTCACGAGATCGTACTGGCAACCGATTGTGGATACGGCCCTCCGGATTCTACCAGGTTGGCAAAGGGGGATGGTGACAAGACCGGGGCGACTCATTCTTGTAAACCAAGTCATGCGTGAGCGCCCAACGCACCACTTGATTATAGCATAAGCTCCAAAATGGGACGTGGAGAGGGTGAACAAAGGCTGCCACGCGTTCTTCTGGGCTGGCTCGGAGGAGATACATGGAGGGAAATGTATGGTGGCTTGGCAAAAAGTGTGCGGGCCAAAGATTTTTGGCGGGCTGGGTGTGATTGACCTACACAAACATGGCATTGCCCTTAGAATGAGATGGGAGTGACTAAAAAGAATAGATCAGTCCAGGCCATGGCAGCGGCTGTGCAACATGATTGACAAGAAGGCTAAGGAGGCATTCACAAGCATGGTCAGGTGGCAGATTGGGGATGGCTCACAGATTCTATTCTGGAACGACAGATGGGTAGGAGGACACACTTGTTGGGGAACCTGGTAATTTCAAAAAAAAAATTACGCACACGCAAGATCATGGCGATGCATAGCAACGAGAGCAGAAGAGTGTTGTCCACGTACCCTCGTAGACCGTAAGCGGAAGCGTTATGACAACACAGTTGATGTAGTTGTACGACTTCACGATTGACCGATCCTAGTACTGAAAGTACGGCACCTCCACGATCTGCACACGTTCGGCTCGGTGACGTCCCACGAACTCACGATCCAGCAGAGTGTTGAGGGAGAGCTTCGTCAACAAGACGGCATGATGACGGTGATGATGATGCTACCGGAACAGGGCTTCGCCTAAGCACCGCTACGATACGACTGAGGTGGATTATTGTTGAGGGGGCACCACACACGGCTAAGAGATCAATGATCAACTTGTGTGTCTATGGGGTGCCCCCCTCCCCCGTATATAAAGGAGTGGAGGAGGGGGGGCGGCCCTCTATGGCGCACCCTAGGGGAGTCCTACTCCCACCGGGAGTAGGATTCCCCCCTTCCAAGTAGTAGGAGTAGGAGAGAAGGAAGGGGAGGAGAGGGGAAAGGAAAGGGGGGCCAGCCCCACCCAATTCGGATTGGGCTAGGGGGCGCGCCTCCCACCTTTTCCCTTCCTCTCCTCTTGTTCCACTAAGGCCCAATAAAGCCCATATACTCCCCGGGAGGTTCCGGTAACCTCCCGGTACTCCGGGAAATGCCCGAACTCATCCAGAACCATTCCGATGTCCAAACATAGGCTTCCAATATACCGATCTTTATGTCTCGACCATTTAGAGACTCCTCGTCATGTCCGTGATCAAATCCGGGACTCTGAACTACCTTCGGTACATCAAAACACATAAACTCATAATACTGATCGTCACCGAATGTTAAGCGTGCGGACCCTACAGGTTCGGTAACTATGTAGACATGACCGAGACATGTCTTTGGTCAATAACCAATAGCGGAACCTAGATGTTCATATTGGCTCCCACATATTCTACGAAGATCTTTATCGGTCAAACCGCATAACGATATACGTTGTTCCCTTTGTCATCGGTATGTTACTTGCCCGAGATTCGATCATCGGTATATCAATACCTAGTTCAATCTCGTAAACGGCAAGTCTCTTTACACGTTCCGTAATGCACCATCCCTCAACTAACTCATTAGTCACATTGCTTGCAAGGCTTATATTGATGTGCATTACCGAGAGGGCCCAGAGATACCTCTCCGACAATCAGAGTGACAAATCCTAATCTCGATCTATGCCAAATCAACAAACACCATTGGAGACACCTGTAGAGCACCTTTATAATCACCCAGTTACATTGTGATGTTTGGTAGCACACAAAGTGTTCCTCCGGTATTCGGGAGTTGCATGATCTCATAGTCATAGGAACATGTATAAGTTATGGAGAAAGCAATAGCAACAAACTAAATGATCATCGTGCTAAGCTAATGGATGGGTCAAGTCAATCACATCATTCTCTAATGATGTGATCCCTTTAATCAAATGACAACTCATGTATATGGTTAGGAAACATAACCATCATTGATTAATAAGCTAGTCAAGTAGAGGCATACTAGTGACATTCTGTTTGTCTATGTATTCACACATTTACTAAGTTTCCGGTTAATACAATTCTAGCATGAATAATAAACATTTATCATGATATAAGGAAATATAAATAACAACTTTATTATTGCCTCTAGGGCATATTTCCTTCAGTCTCCCACTTGCACTAGAGTCAATAATCTAGATTACATTGTAATGATTCTAACACCCATGGAGTCTTGGTGTTGATCATGTTTTGCTCATGAGAGAGGCTTAGTCAACGGGTCTGCAACATTCAGATCCGTATGTATTTTGCAAATTTCTATGTCTCCCTCCTTGACTTGATCGCGGATGGAATTGAAGCGTCTCTTAATGTGTTTGGTTCTCTTGTGAATTTTGGATTCCTTCGCCAAGGCTATTGCTCCAGTATTGTCACAAAAGATTTTCATTGGACCGATACACTAGGTATGACACCTAGATCGCATATGAACTCCTTCATCCAGACTCCTTCATTTGCTGCTTCTGAAGCAGCTATGTATTCCGCTTCACACGTAGATCCCCCCACGACGCTGTGCTTGGAACTGCACCAACTGACAACTCCACCATTTAATAGAAACATGTATCTGGTTTGTGACTTAGAGTCATCCGGATCAGTGTCAAAGCTTGCATCAACGTAACCGTTTACGACGAGCTCTTTGTTGCCTCCATATACGAGAAGCATATCCTTAGTCCTTTTCAAGTATGTCAGGATGTTCTTGACCGTTGTCCAGTGATCCACTCCTGGATTACTTTGGTACCTCCCTGCTAGACTCATAGCAAGGCACATATCAGGTCTGGTACACATCATTGCGTACACCTTTCATTTTCTCTCTATCTTTTGCAGTGGTCGGGCATTGAGTCTGACTCAACTTCACACCTTGTAATACAGGCAAGAACCCTTTCTTTGCATGATCCATTTTGAACTTCTTCAAAACTTTGTCAAGGTATGTGGCTTTGTGAAAGTCCAATTAAGCGTCTTGATCTATCTCTATAGATCTTGATGCCCAATATATAAGCAGCTTCTGAGGTCTTTCATTGAAAAATTCTTATTCAAGTATCCTTTTATGCTATTCAGAAATTCAGTATCATTTTCGATCAGCAATATGTCATCCACATATAATATCAGAAATGCTACAGAGCTCCCACTCACTTTCTTGTAAATATAGGCTTCTCCAAAAGTCTGTATAAAACCATATGCTTTGATCACACTATCAAAGTGTATATTCCAACTCTCAGAGGCCTACACCAGTCCATAAATGGATCGCTGGAGTTTGCACACTTTGTTAGCACCTTTTCGATCGATAAAACCTTCTTGTTGCATCATATACAACTCTTCTTTAAGATATCCATTAAGGAATGCAGTTTTGACATCCATTTGGCAAATTTCATAATCATAAAATGCGGCAATTGCTAACATGATTCGGACAGACTTAAGCATCGCTACGGGTGAGAAGGTCTCATCGTAGTCAACTCCTTGAACTTGTCGAAAACCTTTCGCAACAAGTCGAGCTTTGTAGACAGTAACATTACCTTTAGCGTCGATCTTCTTCTTTAAGATCCATTTATTCTCTATGGCCTGCCGATCATCGGGCAAGTCAAGAAAAGTCCATACTTTGTTCTCATACATGGATCCCATCTCAGATTTCATGGCCTCAAGCCATTTTGCGGAATCTGGGCTCATCATCGCTTCATCATAGTTCGTAGTTTCGTCATGGTCAAGTAGCATAACTTCCAGAACAGGATTACCGTACCACTCTGGTGCGGATCTTACTCTGGTTGACCTATGAGGTTCGGTAGTAACTTGATCAGAAGTTTCATGATCACCATCATTAGCTTCCTCACATACTGGTGTAGGAATCACTGGGACTGATTTCAGTGATGAACTACTTTCCAATAAGGGAGAAGGTACAATTACCTCATCAAGTTCTACTTTCCTCCCACTCACTTCTTTCGAGAGAAACTCCTTCTCTAGAAAGGATCCATTCTTAGCAACGAATATCTTGCCTTCAGATCTGTGATAGAAGGTGTACCCAACAGTGTCCTTTGGGTATCCTATGAAGACACATTTCTCCGATTTGGGTTCGAGCTTATCAGGTTGAAGCTTCTTCACATAAGCATCGCAGCCCCAAACTTTAAGAAATGAAAACTTGGGTTTCTTGTCAAACTACAGTTCATACGGTGTCGTCTCAACGGATTTAGATGGTACCCTATTTAACGTGAATGCAGCTGTCTCTAAAGCATAACCCCAAAACGATAGCGGTAAATCAGTGATATGAGAGACATCATAGATCGCACCATATCTAAAAAAGTGTGGTTACGACGTTCGGACACACCATTACATTGTGGTGTTCCAGGTGGCGTGAGTTGCAAAACTATTCCACATTGTTTCAAATGAAGTCCAAACTCATAACTCAAATATTCACCTCCGCGATCAGGTCGTAGAAACTTGATTTTCTTGTTACGATGATTTTCCACTTCACTCTGAAATTCTTTGAACTTTTCAAATGTTTCAGATTTATGTTTCATTTAGTAGATATACCCTATCTTCTCAAATCATATGTGAAGGTGAGAAAATAACGATACCCGCCACGAGCTTCAATGTTCATTGGACCACATACATCAGTATGTATGATTTCCAATAACTCTGTTGCTCGCTCCATTGTTCCGGAGAATGGAGTTTTAGTCATCTTGCCCATGAGGCATGGTTCACAAGTACCAAGTGATTCATAATCAAGTGATTCCAAAAGTCCATCAGTATGGAGTTTCTTCATGCCCTTTACACCAATATGACCCAAACGGTAGTGCCACAAATAAGTTGCACTAACATTATCAACTCTGCATCTTTTGGCTTCAACATTATGAATATGTGTAACTACTATCAAGATTTAGTAAAAGTAGACCACTCATCAAGGGTGCATGACCATAAAAGATATTACTCATATAAATAGAACAACCATTATTCTCTGATTTAAATGAATAACCGTCTCACATCAAACAAGATCCAGATATAATGTTCATGCTCAACGCTGGCACCAAATAACAATTATTTAGGTCTACAAACTAATACCGAAGGTAGATGTAGAGGTAGCATTCCGACGGCGATCACATCGACTTTGGAACCATTTCCCACATGCATTGTCACCTCGTCCTTAGCCAATCTTCGCTTAATCCATAGCCCCTGTTTCGAGCTGCAAATGTTAGCAACTAAACCAGTATCAAATACCCAGGCACTACTACGAGCATTAGTAAGGTACACATCAATAACATGTATATCAAATGTACCTTTCACTTTGCCATCCTTCTTCTCCGCCAAATACTTGGGGCAGTTCCGCTTCCAGTGACCAGTTCCTTTGCAGTAGCAACACTCAGTCTCAGGCTTAGGTCCAGACTTGGGTTTCTTCACTTGAGCAGCAACTGTCTTGTTGTTCTTCTTGAAGTTCCCCTTCTTCCCTTTACCCTTTTTCTTGAAACTGGTGGTCTTGTTGACCATCAACACTTGATGCTCCTTCTTGATTTCTACCTCCGCAGCCTTTAGCATTGCAAAGAGCTCAGGAATCGTCTTATCCATCCCTTGCATATTATAGTTCATCACGAAGCTCTTGTAGCTTGGTGGCAGTGATTGAAGAACTCTGTCAATGACACTATCATCAGGAAGATTAACTCCCAATTGAGTCAAGTGGTTGTGGTACCCAGACATTCTGAGTATATGTTCACTGACAGAACTATTCTCCTCCATCTTGGAGCTGTAGAACTTATTGGAGACTTCATATCTCTCAATCCGGGCATTTGCTTGAAATATTAACTTCAACTCCTGGAACATCTCATATGCTCCATGATGTTCAAAACGTCGTTGAAGTCCCGGTTCTAAGCCGTAAAGCATGGCACACTGAACTATCGAGTAGTCATCAGCTTTGCTCTGCCAGGTGTTCACAACATCTGGCGTTGCTCCTGCAGCGGGTTTGTCACCTAGCGGTGCTTCCAGGACGTAATTCTTCTGTGTAGCAATGATGATAACCTCAAGTTACGGACCTAGTCCGTGTAGTTTCTACCATCGTCTTGTTGGGATCTACGGTAGGGTGTGTCGACTGCAAATTAAAATTACCTACGCGCAGAACAACCAAGAAGATGCTACGGGAGATGGATCACAGTTCGTTACCACTAGACGCACAGTGCCGTGCAGCGGAAGAAGAGTTAGGGCAGCGCGTCCGCGTGGATCGTCTCCTCCTCGTCCGATCTCCCTCGTACAACCGGTGGTCGGTTCCCACGTACAGGTTCGCCGGAGCAGCGCAAGTGCACCGCCTCTAACAGTATCCGCGCGTGCAGGAGGAACGTCGTGCGGCGGACTGCTAGGTCTGATCACACAACCGGCGGCGAGTGGAGGTGTCTATTTGCAACACATGCAAACCCTAGTGACAGCGCCGAAGCGATCAACCGCGTGAGTGTGCGGCACCTCCACTATATATATAGGTGTCCGTCGCGGGCTCAACACTTGGGCCTCGCACGGACCCTAAAGCCCATAAGTCTACTCGGCCACCATCCGAATACAGTTCGGATCACATCCGACCAGTGTCCTCGGATCCGACCTCGTAGGTTCCTTCCCTTAAGCGCGCGACCCCTTAGGTTCAAGTCGGCTTGGTCGCAGTTCGGATCAACTTTGAACTGCACGGTTGGTAGCGGCCTCTAGCAAGGCATGCCGAACACCAAGCAGACTATGAAGCTGGTTAGCGAACCTGTACATCATAGTTCCATTCCTTTTGCCACACGATATATGTTTTCGAGCTCAAGGCGAGTGTGTCATCCTTGTGCTAGACCAACCTCTTTCTCGTTCCAGTGATGCCGACCACTATCCGGATTATCTCATAATCCTTGTCGCATGGCCATGCTTATCCTGGTCGGATCACACGAGGGGCCCAGAGTACATCTCTCCTAGTCGGAGGGGCAAATCCCATCTTGCTCGACCATGTCTCGCAGCATGGGTCTGGACAAGCCTGAAACCTACCTTTGTAACTACCCAGTCACGGAGTAGCGTTTGGTCGGCCCAAAGCAAGTCTATTACCATCCCGAGTACATGCGTCAGCTCAGGTCTTAGGACATAGAACATATGTTGTACTAGAGACTCACAGATGACATATCGCTGCGTCTCATAGTTGGGTCTGTCCGACTCGGACCTTATCTCGACTCGGATCCGACTACGTCGAATCCGACCAGATCCTTCCAAGTCCATATTACCCGGTTAGCATCCAATGCTCCATGGCTAGTGAGACCAAGCCATCGACTGTGTCATATGCTAGTCTAGTTGGCTGCGCGTCCACACAACCCTTTCGACTAGGGACCTTTTATGATAGTCATCATACAATGCATAGTCCCACAAACAAGTCACGTACTTGCTGATACACATCATTGATAATGTCCAAGGACTATCTTTATTCATAAACACCTAGGAAATATCATCATACATGATTGCCTCTAGGGCATATCTCCAACACATCTTTCAACTTATCTTTCTCTAGGAATGCATTAAAATTCAACAGAACAACACCACGAGCCATCTACCTACAACAACATAGACATGCAAAATACTATCAGGTACTAAGTTCATGATAAATTAAAGTTCAATTAATCAAATTACCTAAGAACTCCCACTTAGATAGACATCTCTCTAATCATCTAAGTGATCACGTGATCCATATCAACTAAACCATGTCCGATCATCACGTGAGATGGAGTAGTTTTCAATGGTGAACATCACTATGTTGATCATATCTTCTATATGATTCATGCTCGACCTTTCGGTCTCAGTGTTCCGAGGCCATATCTGCATATGCTAGGCTCGTCAGGTTTAACTTGAGTATTCTGCGTGTGCAAAACTGGCTTGCACCCGTTGTATATGAACGTAGAGCTTATCACACCCAATCATCACGTGGTGTCTCAGCACGACGAACTGTAGAAACGGTGCATACTCAGGAGGAACACTTATACCTTGAAATTTAGTGAGAGATCATCTTATAATGCTACCGCCGAACTAAGCAAAATAAGATGCATAAAGGATAAACATCACATGCAATCAATATAAGTGATATGATATGGCCATCATCATCTTGTGCCTTTGATCTCCATCTCCAAAGCACCGTCATGATCACCATCGTCACCGGCTTGACACCTTGATCTCCATCGAAGCATTGTTGTCGTCTCGTCAACTATTGCTTCTACGACTATCGCTACCGTTCAGTGATAAAGTAAGCAATTACATGGCGATTGCATTTCATACAATAAAGCGACAACCATATGGCTCCGGCCAGTTGCCGATAACTATGTTACAAAACATGATCATCTCATACATTAAAATTTAGCATCATGTCTTGACCATATCACATCACAACATGCCCTGCAAAAACAAGTTGGACATCCTCTACTTTGTTGTTGCAAGTTTTACGTGGCTGCTACAGGCTGAGCAAGAACCATTCTTACCTACGCATCAAAAACCACAACGCGGTATAGTGATTGCTTTTTGATCTTCAGAATACCATGTTCATTGAATCTGATTCAACTAAAGTTGGAGAAACTGACACCCACCAGCCACCTGTGTGTGAAGCACGTCGGTAGAACCAGTCTCGCATAAGCGTATGCGTAATGTCGGTCTGGGCAGCTTCATCCAACAATACCGCTGAATCAAGAAACAACTAGTGACGGCAAGCAATATGTATATATCCACGCCCACAACTCCTTTGTGTTCTACTCGTGCATATAACATCTACGCATAGACCTGGCTCGGATGCCACTGTTGGGGAATGCAGTAATTTCAAAAAAATTCCTACGCACATGCAAGATCATGGTGATGCATAGCAACGAGAGGGGAAGAGTGTTGTCCACGTACCCTCGTAGCCCGTAAGCGGAAGCGTTATGACAGCGCGGTTGATGTAGTCGTACGTCTTCACGATCGACCGATCCTAGTACCGAAAGTACAACACCTCCACGATCTGCACACATTCGGCTTGGTGATGTCCCACGAACTCACGATCCAGCAGAGTGTTGAGGGAGAGCTTCGTTAGCACGACAACGTGATGACGGTGATGATGATGCTATCGGAACAGGGCTTCGTCTAAGCACCGCTACGATATGACCGAGGTGGATTATGATGGAGGGGGGCACCGCACACGGCTAAGAGATCAATGATCAACTTGTGTGTCTATGGGGTGCCCCCCTCCCCCGTATATAAAGGAGTGGAGGAGGGAGGAGGGCCGGCCCTCTATGGCGCGCCCTAGGGGAGTCCTACTCCCATCGGGAGTAGGATTCCCCCCTTCCAAGTAGTAGGAGTAGGAGAGAAGGAAGGGGAGGAGAGGGGAAAGGAAAGGGGGGGGGTGCCCAATTCGGATAGGGCTAGGGGACGCGCCTTCCACCTTTTCCCTTCCTCTCCTCTTATTCCACTATGGCCCAATAAGGCCCATATACTCCCCGGGGGTTTTGGTAACCTCCCGGTACTCCGGAAAATGCCCGAACTCATGCGGAACCATTCCGATGTACAAACATAGGCTTCCAATATATCGATCTTTACGTCTCGACCATTTCGAGACTCCTCATCATGTCCGTGATCAAATACGGGACTCCTAACTACCTTCGGTACATCAAAACACATAAACTCATAATATCGATCGTCACCGAATGTTAAGCGTGCGGACCCTACGGGTTCGATAACTATGTAGACATGACCGAGACATGTCTCCAGTCAATAACCAACAGCGGAACCTGGATGTTCATATTGACTCCCACATATTCTACGAAGATCTTGCGGTCAAACCGCATAACGATATATGTTGTTCCCTTTGTCATCGGTATGTTACTTGCCCGAGATTCGATCATCGGTATCTCAATACCTAGTTCCATCTCGTTACCGGCAAGTCTCTTTACTCATTTCGTAATGCATCATCCCGTAATTAACTCATTAGTCACATTGCTTGCAAGGCTTATATTGATGTGCATTACCGAGAGGGCCCAGAGATACCTCTCCGACAATCGGAGTGACAAATCCTAATCTCGATCTATGCCAACTCAACAAACACCATCGAAGACACCTGTAGAGCACATTTATAATCACCCAGTTACGTTGTGACGTTTGGTAGCACACAAAGTGTTCCTCCGGTATTCGGAAGTTGCATGATCTCAGTCATAGGAACATGTATAAGTTATGGAGAAAGCAATAGCAACAAACTAAACGATCGTCGTGCTAAGCTAATGGATGGGTCAAGTCAATCACATAATTCTCTAATGATGTGATCCCGTTAATCAATTGACAACTCATGTCCATGGTTAGGAAACATAACTATCATTGATTGAACGAGCTAGTCAAGTAGAGGCATGCTAGTGACATTCTATTTGTTTATCACACATGTACTAAGTTTATCATGATATAAGGAAATATAAATAACAACTTTATTATTGCCTCTAGGGCATATTTTATTCAACACTGTCCAGGAGATTGTGCCTCTACTTGCAGGAAAAGTGAGGACGCAAGTGGCTAACAGGAGGTTGCTAAGAGACGGGCTATATATGCATGCTTGGACTAATGGCATTGGAGGAGAGTTAGACACGGAGGAGCTGGCACAATTCATTAGACTATGGGACATATTGATCAATGTTCAGTTGACACAAGAGCGGGAAGATAGGCCGGTCTGGGCTTGGAACTCCTCAGGGAAGTACACTGCTGCATCGACTTATAAGATGATGTGTGAGGGGGGGTCCGATTCCAGGCGGCTGCGGCGACATGGAAGTGTTGGGCGCCGCTAGGATGCAAAATATTCATGTGGCTCGCCTTACTACGTCGGCTATGGACGTCAGACCGGCGCATGCGACACGGGCTGCAAGAGACGATCTCGCCATGCTATCTTTGTGACCAGGAGAAGGACACGGTGGAACATATCCTGATGCAGTGTCTCTTTGCCAGGTAGGTCTGGCATCAATGCTTTCTGGAGACGGGGATTAGTTTGTCGCTCACTCCATCAAGGCAAGAAACGCTCCAGGATTGGTGGGCTGCAGCTAGGAAACAGGTGACTAAAACGCAACGCAAGGATTTCGATGCTTTTGTGATGCTTGTGTGCTGGTGCATATGGAAGCAGAGGAACGGGGGAGTCTGGTAGGAATGATACATGTAATAAGCGTGGCACGGTGCATTTAATCATAAGAGAGCGACACCTTTGGGCGATCACAAGAGGGGGTGGAGCACTACCTAGTCGGAAGTAGTCAGCTAGGTGGTAGGAGGGAGAGTGAGTAGGCTCGCCGTGTGTGAAACCTGCTTCTTGTAAAAACTCTTGTACATATCTTCTATCTCTATAAAGCTAAGGTATGATGTTGGCGTACTCTTGAAAAAAAATACACCCTTAATTAATGAACGTTTTAGCACCAATACTTGTCTTGCCTATGTGAGCGTCTTAAGAGATCTCGTAATTAGTAAAGGATTTTTTTTGAAAGGCAATTAATAAAGGATTTGAAAGAAGAGCTTGTGACCACTTCCTTACAAAGCATTCGCTTCTCATTTGTTATGTGGTGTTTGATCTAGGATTTAACTAGCGTAGAATTTCAATCAACACGTTTTAATTCCTTATTTAGTTCTTGTAGTACTTCTCAATAAAATTCCAGGTCAGTTGGCCCTACCGGTGATACACTAGATCCTCCTCTGATGGTATGGATGACTGCACACATCCACCCACTCTGTGCGGGTGAGAGCGAGAGATAACCCCTACAGCATTTGCATAATCTGTGTCCTGATTGCGGAGAGCGTGCAAGGAATCAAATCCCCCAGATTGCCATCTTAATTCGCGAATTTGCGTCCCACACTGATGGAAGATAAGGTACTTTAGGGTTGTGGGCACGCATTTTGCTTATCGTAATGATAAGGCCCCACTGGTGATTGCGGTTAGAAAGACGCATGCTCGTCTACAAAATTAACATACCACAGGGGTCTGTTTGTTACGAGCCATGTTAGCACACACAATCTCATCAGAACAAGAACGAACGCAATAATCATCAAGCGAAGATACCCGATGCACATGAAGCTAACTACCAATTGTTCATGCAATTGAAGATCAACCACTGAATCAGGGCACATATGGCCGGAAATATAAAAAGCCAGCAGTTGCTGGTAGCAACAAAAATCTGATTGCCAGCAGGCACTAAGCAGGGAGGCCGTACTGGCAAGATGCCCCTGATGCGAAAAGCATCGGCGGGGACAGAAGGCGAGGGAAGCCATGCCGCGGAAGGCAATTCTGGCGGTGTTGTTTCTTGCGTCGTTGGCGCCGCTGCTTCCCACCCAAGGAGGCACACAATCCAAAACCTCACACATACGCAAACAATGAAGCAGCAACAATCGCAGACCTCCGAGCAGGAAGATGAAGAAGGACGCAGGGGACGCACACGCAACAGCCGACCCAGCCCGCAGACTCCCTCCAAAGAAACCGATCCAGCGGAAGACCAAAGAGTCAGTGCAGGAAACGCCCCCCGTCGAAGAAGCAGGCGCCGAAGAGCAGCGCGCTCCCGGCTCACTGGAGCGACCGCCGCCGCCACGATTTGACAGGACAGGAACCACAACCGCCCTTCGCCTCACCCAAATCGGTAATACGAGAGAAACCACCGCGACCCCAATAGTAAAAAGATACTCGAAAAGACTGCCACGTGCACAAGGCCGAACACACAGACGACACGAATACCAGGAGCCTCCCACTCCGCAGAACGCGAACCGCCAGGCCGAGACCAGCACCTGTTTAACTCACAGCGAGGGCCCACTACGCAGAACGCCAGCCTCGATAAACCAGGAGCCTCCCACTCATGGAACCGTCGAGGTATGTCTGGAACACCGAAATATCCCGGCCGCGACATCACATTGGTTGCCGATGCTGATATTAAAGGAAATCCAGAAAGGAAGCTGGTATCGCCATCGATAAACCTGTGTGACAACCCATGCATTGCATCCTGTGGAAAAATGAGGTCCCATCAGCATCGATCCTCCAAGGGGGGCAAGTCATGAGGGAGCTAAGCTAAGGTTGCCTATCCCAACATGTATCCATCCATCCAGCTGCGGGTCATGGTGGCCATACGGGGTTGTAATCAGTCTCTTCTAGTGGCTGAAAGGGTAGTGGCCCCTTTGCTCACACAAAGAGAGGGCGGGCAATTCAAAGGTGCACCCAAGAGCAGGGGTATTCAAGTGAAGGAAAAAACTATTTCCGAATGTCAACAGTTCTGAAAAAAAATATGTAAATGTTTGAGTACTTTTTATGCTTGTAAACTTATATTGAAATCCCAGCAAAAAAAGTTGTATGAAAATATCATTTTTTATCTGCGTAAAAAACAAGTTTTTTTTGTGGGGAATAAAAGAACAAGTTTAGTGCTAAAGAGGATGCTTTCAAGAACAGCGAAGCTATTTATTTTGCCTAAGGCGCAACACTGATATTTTTTCATGTAACTAGAGATATATAGAAGAATTAATAATGTCTATGTTTATTCTTTTAAATCGTTTGACATTTATAAGTTTCTTCTGCTTATTTTATGTAGTATCTCTGGGAGCACGTCTTCCCGAGAGTCATTTCACAACAAACAGGTTTGACCGTTTGACATGCAGAGACTCCCATTGGAATTCTTTTTTCTAAAGGGTCATGGCCACATATTAAGTATTACAAGTCCTTAAAAACACTCATACAAAAAAATAAAATTATAATCAAATCTTTGGATGTGTCGAAATCATCTTCCTTCATCATTCATGGGGGACGCGCCATGAGCATAGCTCAATGCCGCCTCTTGGCCTCTGTCTCAAACGGAGCAAACTTTTTAAACCCAAGAGCTTGTCAACCTAAACCGATCGAACCCTGGAAGACCCATCAAAAACACTGTCCCACACGTAGCCATCGATAAAAACACCAACGAAATGGGAAAAGGACGGGGAGAACATTATTCCTAAACTAGGAAAGCGTCGCCACCTCATTGCCCAAAACCAAACACGAGGTCTTCCTAATGTAAACCTCAAAAAAAAAACATGGCACCACACGACAGGTCTAGGTCCAATGTCGAGCTCGCTAACGCCCATGATCATGCATTGATGCCCTCTTCTCCGGTAACCTGGCCAGGCCGGACCGCCGTTGAAGATCACCGCGCTGGATATGTGACCCTCCGGACACTTTTAGCTTCACCGGCACCATCGTCGGGCATTGCCTGCTAACATTCGCAGTCCAACCACTCACCACTGTCGCCATCCCGCAGCAGCCCACCGGCTCCTCCATACCAGGCTCCCCACGTGCAGTGATACATCTCCAACATATCTATAAGTTATGAAGTATTCATGCCATATTTACCTAGGTTCTACATGCTTTTGGTGCACTTTTATATGATTTTGATGGACTAACCTATTAACCTATTGCCTAGTGTCAGTTCCTTTTTTGGGTGTTTTTTGCTTCGCAGAAAATCCATAGCAAACAAAGTCCAAGTGCCACGAAACTTTACGGTGATTTTAAGGACAAAATGAGACCCACGAAGTATCGGAGAAGGACCAGAGGGTGGCCAGGGGAGCCATGAGCCTGGGGCGCCCCACCCCCTACGGCGCCCCCTTGAGCTCGTGGGACCCTCGGGCACCCCCTGACATGAGACCGATGCCAAAAATTCTTATAAATAGGGAAAACTATAGAAAGAAACCTAGAACTTCCACGCCGCCGCCGCAAGCCTGAGTTCCAAAGCGATCTCGTTTGGAGGCCTTCTCCGGCACCCTGTCGGAGGGGGAACTCATCACCGGAGGCCATCTTCATCGTCCCAGCAATCTCCATGATGAGTAGGGAGTAGTTCACCCTTGGGGCTGAGGGTATGTACCGGTAGCTATGTGTTTGCTCTCTCTCTCTCTCTCTCTCTGTGTGTGTGTGTGTGTGTCATGTTTTTGATTTGGCACGATCTTGATGTACCACGAGCTTTGTTAATATAGTTGTATCATATGGTGTTCTCCCCCTCTCCCCCCTCTCTCTCTTGTTGTGATGAATTGAGTCTTTCCCTTTGAGGTTTCATTGTTACCGGATTGAATATTGGATTTGAGATCACTTGATGTATGTCTTGCATGTGGATACTCGTGGTGACAATGGGGTATTCTATTGAGTCACTTGATGTATGTTTTGGTAATCCACTTGCAGATTCCCGAGGTGACATTGGGGTAATCTAGGCATAGGGGTTGATACACGTTTTCGTCCTACTTTCTCCGATAGAAACTTTGGGCTACTTTTTAAGGTTCTTTGTGTTGGATTGAATATTATGAAGCTGAAATTATATGGTGTTATTCTAGTACGAACTCTAGGGTTGTTTGTGACACTTATAGGGATGGCTCAATAGATTGATCGGAAAGATAACTTTGAGGTGGTTCGCTACCGACAAAAATTTCTTCTTATGTTCTCCGCTATTGATTAGAACTTTGGAGTGATTCTTCGTTGCACGTTGAGGGGTTGTTATATGATTGAATTATGTTAGCACTATTGAGAGATTGCTCTAGTGAAAGTATGAACCCTAGGCCTTGTTTCTAAGCATTGAAATACCGTTTGTGCTCACTTTTGTTACTTGCTAGCTTGCTGTTTTTATTATTTCAGATTATAAAAACCTATATCCACTATCCATACTACACTGGTATCACCATCTCTTCGCCGAACTAGTGCACATATACAATTTACCATTGTTTGGGTGTGTTGGGGACACAAGAGATTTCTTGTATTTGACTGCAGGGTTGTTTAAGAGAGATGATACGTCTCCGTCATATCTACTTTTCCAAACACTTTTGCCCTTATTTTGGACTCTGACTTGCATTATTTGAATGGAACTAACCCGGACTCACGCTATTTTCAGCAGAATTGCCATGGTGTTATTTATGTGCAGAAACAAAAGTTCTCGGAATGACCTGAAACTTCACGGAACATCTTTTTGGAAATAATAAAAAAATCCTTGCAAAATATGAAGACCAGGGGGCTCACACCCTAGCCATGAGGGTGGGAGGGCGCCTGCCCCCCTCGGCGCGCCCCCTACCTCATGGTTCCCCTGGAGCTCCTCCGACCTCAACTCCAACTCTATATATTTGCTTTCGGGGGGGAATAGAGGAGAAGGATTCATCACGTTTTACGATACGGAGCCGCCGCCAAGCCCTAAAACCTCTTGGGAGGGCTGATCCGGAGTCCGTTCGGGGCTCCGGAGAGGGGAATCCATCGCCATCGTCATCATCAACCTTCCTCCATCACCAATTTCATGATGCTCACCGCCATGCGTGAGTAATTCCATCGTAGGCTTGCTGGACGGTGATGGGTTGGATGAGATTTATCATGTAATCGAGTTAGTTTTGTTAGGGTTTGATCCCTAGTATCCACTGTATTCTGAGATTGATGTTGCTATGACTTTGCTATGCTTAATGCTTGTCACTAGGGCCTGAGTGCCATGATTTCAGATCTGAACCTATTATGGTTTCATGAATATATGTGAGTTCTTGATCCTATCTTGCAAGTCTATAGTCACCTACTATGTGTTATGATCCCGGCAACCCTGAAGTGACAATAATCAGGACCACTCCCGGTGATGACCGTAGCTTGAGGAGTTCATGTATTCACTATGTGTTAATGCTTTGGTCCGGTACTCTATTAAAAGGAGGCCTTAATATCCCGTAGTTTCCACTAGGACCCCGCTGCCACGGGAGGGTAGGACAAAAGATGTCATGCAAGTTCTTTTCCATAAGCATGTACGACTATATTCGGAATACATGCCTACATTACATTGATGAATTGGAGCTAGTTCTGTGTCACCCTAGGTTATGACTGTTACATGATGAACCGCATCCGGCATAATTCTCTATCACCGATCCATTGCCTATGAGCTTTCCATATATTGTTCTTCGCTTATTTAATTTTCCGTTGCTACTATTACAATCACTACAAAATCCCAAAAATATTACTTTTGCTACCGTTACGTTTTGCTATCGTTACCACTATACTATCATATTACTTTGCTACTAAATACTTTGTTGCAGATATAAGTTTCCAGTGTGTTGAATTGACAACTCAGCTGCTAATACTTGAGAAATATTCTTTGGCTCCCCTTGTGTCGAATCAATAAATTTGGGTTGAATACTCTACCCTCGAAAACTGTTGCGATCCCCTATACTTGTGGGTTATCAAAGACTATTTTCTGGCACCGTTGCCGGGGAGCATAGCTCTATTCTTTGAGTCACTTGGGATTTATATCTGCTTATCATTATGAAGAACTTTAGAAATCCAAAAATCAAGATTATCCCTCACTACGAGGGGAGGTAAGGAACTGCCATCTAGCTCTGCACTTGATCACCTTCTGTTTTTGAGTAAGGCTTGGCGACACCTAACAACCTACTTCTGCTAATTCATTCTGATATGTGCATGTTATTGATGTGCCACTTCTGCTATGCATGATACTTATGATGAAACTATTCTATGCTTGATACATACGTGCACTTGGTGAATTTTCTTGATGAACAACTTGCTAGGGTTAGAGAGAATGAAATTATTGAAAACTTATAATATTGAAGAAAGTGATGATGAAGACTCTCCCCCTAATAAATATGAATTGCATGTTGTTCCCGAGGGTTATGTTCTGGATGAAGAATCTGCTAGAGCTATTCTTTCTTACAATGATAGATATGATTTAAAAAGGTTATTAGCTAAATGGAAGGAGCAATCTCTTAATGCTAGAATGAAACCTGACCCTGCTTTTGCTACTTAACCTATCTGTGTTACTGATAAGGAGTATGAATTCTCTATTGATCCTGATATAATTACTTTGGTTGAATCTGATCTTTTTTATGGCTATGAATCTAAAACTGTTGTGGCACATCTTACTAAATTAAATGATATAGCCACTCTGTTCACTAATGATGAGAGAACTCACTACTTTTATATCCTTAAAATATTTTCGTTCTCATTAAAGGGTGATGCTAAGATATGGTTTAATTCTCTTGATCCTGGTTGTGTGCGTAGTCCCCAGGATATGATTTATTACTTCTCTGCTAAATATTTCCCTGCTCATAAGAAACAAGCTGCTTTAAGGGATATATATATATATATATAATTTTGTGAAAATTGAAGAAGAGAGTCTCCCACAAGCTTGGGGGAGGCTTCTCCAATTACTTAATGCTTTGCCTGATCATCCTCTTAAGAAAAATGAAATACTTGATATATTTTATAATGGATTAACCGATGCTTCCAGAGATTACCTGGATAGTTGTGCTGGTTCTGTTTTCAGGGAAAGAACACCGGATGAAGCTGAAATTCTATTGAATAATATGTTGACAAATGAAAATAATTGGACTCTTCCTGAGCCTATTCCTAAACCAACTCCGAAGAAGAGAGGTGTTCTATTTCTCAGTCCTGAAGATATGCAAGAGGCAAAGAAATCCATGAAAGAAAAGGGTATTAAAGCTGAAGATGTTAAGAATTTACCTCCTATTGAAGAAATACATGGTCTTAATTTACTGCCTGTTGAACAAATATATGGTCTTAATCCATCACCTATTGAAGAAACACATGGTCTTGATAACCCGACACAGGTAGTAAAGGTAAATTCTCTCTATAGATATGATAAAGCTTAAATCCCATTTACTAAGTTTGCTAGCCCATGCTTAGATGAGTTTGATAAATTTATGGTTAAGCAAGAAGACTTCAATGCTTATTTTGGTAGAGAATTAAAACGCAGTGTTGATATGCTTGAACACTTGGGTGATTATATGGCTAATGTCAAAGGTGAACTTAAACTTATTAGTAAACATGCTTCTATGCTTACCACTCAAGTAGAACAAGTACTTAAAGCTCAAAATGATTTGCTCAGTGAATTTAATAGTAAGAATAATGATTATGCTGTTAGAGTGGCTACTAGAACTGGTGAAATGACTCAGGAACCTTTGTACCTGAAGGCCACCCTAAGAGAATTGAGCAAGATTCTCGAGAAATAATATAGATGCACCTAGTCCTTCTAAAAGGAAGAAAAAAAGAATGATAGGACTTTGCATGCTTCTAGTGAACCTATTGCTGAAACACCTAAGAATCCAAATGATATTTCTATTTCTGATACTGAAACATAATCTGGTAATGAACCTGAGACTAGTGATAATGTTAATGATAATGTTCATGTAGATGCTCAACCTAGCAATGATAATGATATAGAAATTGAACCTGTTGTTGATCTTGATAACCCATAATCAAAGAATCAACGTTATGATAAGAGAGACTTTGTTGCTAGGAAAAATGGTAAAGAAAGAGAACCATGGGTTCAGAAAACCCATGCCTTTCCCTCCTAAACCATCCAAGAAAAAGGATGATGAGGATTTTGAGCGCTTTGCTGAAATGATTAGACCTATCTTTTGCGTATGCGATTAACTGATATGCTTAAAATGAATCCTTATGCTAAGTACAGAAAAAATTGTTACTAATAAAAGAAAGATACCGGAAGCTGAAATTTCCACATGCTTGCTAATTATACTTTTAATCGTTGAATACCAAAGAAACTTGGAGATCCAGGAGTACCCACTATACCATGCTCCATTAAAAGAAACTATGTTAAAACTGCGTTATGTGATCTTGGAGCCGGTGTTAGTGTTATGCCTCTCTCTTTATATCGTAGACTCGATTTGAATAAGTTGACACCTACTGAAATATCTTTACAAATGGCTGATAAATCAACTGCTATACCTGTTGGTATTTGAGAGGATGTGCCTGTTGTGGTTGCAAATGTTACTATTTTAACGGACTTTGTTATTCTTGATATTCCCGAGGACGATAGTATGTCTATTATTCTTGGAAGACCCTTTTTGAATACTGCATGGGCTATTATTGATTGCAACAAAGGCAATGTCACTTTTCATGTTAATGGTTATGATCATACGGTACACCTTCCGAGGAAACAACCTCAAGTCCACAGTATCAATTCTATTGGACAAATTCCATCGATTATTTTTGGAGGTTTTGAATTTCCTCTTCCTACTGTCAAGAAGAAATATGATATTCTTATTGTTGGGGATGTGCATATCCCCGTTGAGGTAACCTAGTGTTATTCGAAGATTCTCCGGTTCCATGTTATTCGGAATGAGTTTGTTAACAACACCTGATCAACCTTGTTAATGGATTCCTTTTGATGATCATGAGATGGATGAATTTAGAAAACACAACCCTCTGTACCCTCCTTTTACTTTCTGTTATTTATATTAAATAAAATAAAAATAAGTATTTTCCGTCTGTTATCTGAATTATTCGTGCAATATAAAAATACCCCGAAAATAAAAGTTCTCCAAATGCCCTGAAATTTAAATATGATTTTTTCTGGAATATTTGAGAATATTTGGCACTAAGAACACAGCACGGGGGGCATCCACCTGGCCATGAGGGTGGAGGGCGCGCCCTACCCCCCTGGGCGCGCCCCCTGCCTCGTGGGCCCATTGTGGCCCTCCTCCACTTATTCCTGCACCCACACACTCCTTCTTCCTCCCACAAACACGATTATCCAGTTCAAACCCGAGTCCAAGCTCATTTTGCTGCCATTTTCGATCTCCTTGCTCAAAGCACCTCTCACAAAACTGCTTGGGGGGATTGTTCCTTCGTATGTGACTCCTCCATTAGTCCAATTAGGTTTTGTTCTAGTGCTTTATTCATTGGAAATTTGTGCTGCCTAGGTGACCATGTTCTTGAGCTTGCATGTCAAATTTATGTGGTTCCAAGTAGTTTTGATGCATGATATAGACTCTAGGAACTTGTAGGAGTAGTTGCTATCAATATTGTTGAGTTTGTTTCACTTTTATTTTGAAGTTACTAAAAATTTCAGAAATTTTTCAGAGGAAGAAATATGTTTAGGAAAATGTACCAAGGTGGCTCTTCAAGGAAGCAAGGGCCCAGGCTTGCAATGCGTGATGCTGATGATGAGCCACCAAGGGACGCTCCAGTGCAGCCCTGTGAATGGCCTTCAGAGGACTTTATGGATCGAGTGGAAATCAAGGAAGAATTTAACGCATATTTGCGTAACGCTGATCTTGTGAGCTTCGAGGAGGAAAAGTGCTGCCAGTACCACTATCTCACTAGTTCCTTTGTGAGGATGTTTGAATTTTCATTTTCACGCAATTCTCCAACTGTCCTGTTTGATATTTATGAAAATCCTTATACGATGGACTTAGAGGATTTTACCACTGCTTGCAAACTCCCACAATGGGGTAGTGTTAGGGAACCTCGCAAATCTGAATTTTGAGATTTTCTTGCTAGTATAACTGTGGGGCAATCTAGAGATATAACACAAGCTACCATAGGGAGCATTCACTTTCCTTCTATACATTATTTTGCTCTCTTCATAGGTAGATGCATTAATGGTAAATATGAGGCATGTCACATGTGTGTCCCTGACCTCAATATTCTTAGGAGTGTTGTGTTAGGAGATAAATCTTATAATTTGGGAGCCATTGTTGCACGTAGGTTGTATCTTAATAGATTTAATGGAGATTTCTTTGGTGCAATTTATGCAACCCGCATAGCTAATTTTCCGTGTATAACCATACGTGAAGATGGTATTGAGTTGCCCCCTGCTTATTTGGATTATGAGGCTATGGTTCGTCATCAGTTTGTTGAGAGGAACGATCAGTTCCTCCAGTACCGACTAATCTTTGACAGATGACACACCTATCACGTCGCTCTCCCTGCTTCTACTTTCTTTGACTTTCAGGCAAAAAGGAGATATTTTATAACTAGAGAGGAGGCGGAAGAGTATAAGAGGAGAGCTGAGATAGCTTGCCTCCAAGCTGCAGCCCATGATGCAATGACTGCTACATCGCAGTACGACCCCAACTATTACTATGGATATCCGCCAGGCCAACCGTGGCCATAGACCAACTTAGGCCAAAAGCCTAAGCTTGGGGGAGTACGTATTTCTCACCCACATTATATTCATGTTCACACACTCATTGCTAGATGTCGGTGCTCATACTCTTTCATTGTATCATCCATGCTAGTTTATTTCCTTTTTATGCTTTCTTCTTGTGTGTTTAATAAACCTTAAGAAAAACCAAAAAAAATAGTTGTAGCTTTTAGCTAGTTTTAATTTCTATGCTTGTAGTAGTAATTAAAAAGAAAACCCAAAAAGATTTCCTGTTCTTCTTTTGCTTGTTGGGAGCTTTCCCGTGTAAATAGTTTTATTTCTTTTCTTTTCTTTGGGGGTCGATAGGAGAAGACCATGATTAAATTGTTGAAGTGACTCCTATATGCATTATTGTTGATCTAACAAAAGAGCCCATATTGCCTTGTCTTCTCCTGTTTATTGAATGCTTGCAGATTCTAGCTTAGTCCAATGCACGCGCACTATTAATATTATCCACATCGTTCGGTCGTGCAAGTGAAAGGCAATTATGACGATATATGATGGACTGACTAAGATGAGAAAAGCTGGTATGAACTTGACCTTTCTTGTTTTTGTAAATATGATTAGTTCATCGTTCCTGATTCAGCCTATTATGAATAAACATGTTTGCAATGACAACTAGAGATCATAGTTTCTTGTGCCATGCTTGATTAGCTTGGAGCTTATAATGGTTTACCTTGCATGCCAATATGCTATTAAAATGGTTGTGATGTGGTATGATAGGGTGGTATCCTCCTCTGAATGATTTAAGTGACTTGACTTGGCACATGTTCACGCATATAGTATAAAAAAATCAACATAGCCTTCACGATATTTATGTTCATGGTGAATTATATCCTACTCATGCTTGCATTCGGTGTTGATTAATTTTAATGCATGTTCATGACTGTTGTCGCTCTCTAGCTGGTCTCTTCCCAGTCTTTTTCTAGCCTTCACCTGTACTAAGAGGGAATACTGCTTATGCATCCAATCCCATAAATCCCAAAGTTATTCCATATGAGTCCACCATACCTACCTATATACGGTATCTACCTGCCGTTCCAAGTAAATTTGGATGTGCCAGACTCTAAACCTTCAAATAAATATCATGTTTTGTATGCTCGAATAGCTCATGTATCAACTAGGGTTGTCCGTATCTTCCATGTTAGGCGGGTTATTCTCAAGAGGAGTGGACTCCGCTCCTCACTCACGAGAAAATGGCTGGTCACCGGGATGCCCAGTCCCATGCTTTATGCAAATCAAATCAAAATAATTGCAAACAAAACTCCCCCTGGGACTCTTGTTAGTTGGAGGCACTCGTTGTTTCGAGCAAGCCATGGATTGATGCTTGTTGGTGGAGGGGGAGTATAAACTTTACCATTATGTTTGGGAACCGCCTATAATGTGTGTAGCATGGAGGATATTGCCATCTCTTGGTTGTTATGTTGACAATGAAAGTATACCGCTCAAAATATTATTCACCTCTATTTCAAAACCGAGCTCTGGCACCTCTACAAATCCCTGCTTCCCTCTGCAAAGGGCCTATCTATTTACTTTCATGTTGAGTCATCATCCTCTTATTAAAAAGCACCAGTTGGAGAGCACCGCTGTCATTTGCATTTGTTACTATTAGTTTACATTGAGTATGACTTGACTGGATCTCTTTTACCATGAATTACAATGTGTAGTCAGTCCTTGATCTTTAAAGGTGCTCTGCATTTATGTTTTGCGGTCTCAAAAAGGGCTAGCGAGATACCATCTTGTTATATCATATTATGATTGTTTTGAGAAAGTGTTGTCATCCGAGATTTATTATTATTGCTCGCTAGTTGATTATGCCATTGATATGAGTAAACATGAGACCTAAGCGTTATTGTGAATATGGTTAGTTTATAATCTTTGTTGAAAACTTTGAATGCTGACTTTACATATTTACAACAACAAGAGCAAATAGAGTTTGTAAAAGTTTTTCTTTATCACTTTCAGTTTGTCAACTGAATTGCTTGAGGACAAGCAAAGGTTTAAGCTTGCGGGAGTTGATACATCTTTGTCGTATCTACTTTTCCAAACACTTTTGCCCTTGTTTTGGACTCTAACTTGCATGATTTGAATGGAACTAACCCGGACTGACGCTGTTTTCAGCAGAATTTCCATGGTGTTATTTATGTGCAGAAACATAAGTTCTCAGAATGACCTGAAACTTCACGGAGACAATTTTTGGAAATAATAAAAACTACTGGCAAAAGATCAAGACCAGGGGCCCACACCCTAGCCACGAGGGTGGGGGCGCGCCTGCCCCCTGGGCGCGCTCGCCTACCTCGTGGGCCCCCTGGAGCTCCTCCGACCTCAACTCCAACTCTATGTATTTGTGTTCAGAGAGAAAAAAATCAGGGAGAAAGATTCATCACGTTTTACGATACAGAGCCGCCACCAAGCCCTAAACTCTCTCGGGAGGGCCGATCTGGAGTCCGTTCGAGGCTTCGGAGAGTGGAATCCGTCGCCATCGTCATCATCAACCATCCTCCATCACCAATTTCATGATGCTCACCGCCGTGCGTGGGTAATTCCATCATAGGCTTGCTGGACGGTGATGGGTTGGATGAGATTGATCATATAATCGAGTTAGTTTTGTTAGGGTTTGATCCCTAGTATCCACTATGTTCTGAGATTGATGTTGCTATGACTTTGCTATGCTTAATGCTTGTCACTAGGGCCCGAGTGCCATGATTTCAGATCTGAACCTATTATGTTTTCATGAATATATGTGAGTTCTTGATCCTATCTTGCAAGTCTATAGTCACCTACTATGTGTTATGATCTCGCAACCCCGAAGTGATAATAATCGGGACCACTTCCGGTGATGACCGTAGTTTGAGGAGTTCATGTATTCACTATGTGTTAATGCTTTGGTCCGGTACTCTATTAAAATGAGGCCTTAATATCCCTTAGTTTCTCTCGCAAAAAAATATCCCTTAGTTTCCGCTAGGACCCCGCTGCCACGAGAGGGTAGGACAAAAGATGTCATGCAAGTTCTTTTCCATAAGCACGTATGACTATATTCGGAATACATGCCTACATTACATTATTGAATTGGAGCTAGTTCTGTGTCACCCTAGGTTATGACTGTTACATGATGAACCACATCCGGCATAATTCTCTATCACCGATCCATTGCCTACGAGCTTTCCATATATTGTTCTTCATTTATTTACTTTGCCGTTGCTATTCAATCACTACAAAATACCAAAAACAACACCTTTTCTATCGTTACCACTACTATCATATTACTTTGCTGCAAATACTATGTTTCCAGGTGTGGTTGAATTGACAACTCAGCTGCTAATACTTGAGAATATTCTTTGTCTCCCTTGTGTCGAATCAATAAATTAGGTTGAATACTCTACCCTAGAAAACTGTTGCGATCCCATATACTTGTGGGTTATTAAGAGACCATCTTCATCCTACACCTCCCATAGATTGATAAACCTTTGGTCATCCACTTGAGGGAATTTGATGTTGTTCTACAAAACTCTGCGCTTGGAGGCCCAACCGAGTCTACAAGAATAAAGTTGTGTAGTAGACATCAAGCTCTTTTCTGGCGCCATTGCCGGGGAGGTGAATGCTTGAAGGTATATCTTCAGATCTTGCAACTGAATCTTTTAATTTCTTGTTTATTCACTAGTTTTGTTTATAAAAGAAAACTAAAAATGGAATTGAAGTTGCATCAAGTTCTTTATCTTTATGATGTCTTTCTTGAAATGATGGATCAGAAAATTGTGCCAAAGTGTTAGAAGAAGAATTCAATAAAATGTTTGGCATGAAATTTTTGGATGATAAGCATGACTGCAATGTTGTTAGTATGCTTTCTATGAATATCCATGATGCTAATGATATGCAAAGCCATAAGCTTGGGGATTCTATATTTGACGAAGATGATATTTTTAGTCCCCCAAGTTTTGATGAGCAAATTTATTATGATGATTATGTGCCTCCTATTTATGATGATTACAATGATGAAAGTGTGTTTGGAAGAGTGTCAACTCTAGAAAGTAATGATCCCACTATTTTGGAGGGTGTTGAATCTTATTGTAACAATTATGAAAGTGGATTTGGAGAGGTCGTGACTTTATTTAATGATGATTCCAATATTTCGGAGGAGGTTTTGATTGATTATGACAACAAAGTTGCTATGTATGATGATTTTGGTGATGACATGTATGCTATAAATAGTAATGATAACCATGAAACTTTCCATCATGATTTTAATGTTTAAATGAGTCATGCCAATCAAGTATCACATGATAGTTATTTCATTGAATTTTCTCCCACTACTATTGATGAGAAGAAATTTGCGTACAAGATGAGTAATAAAATTTGTATGCTTGTGGATCATGAAAGTAGTGCTTTGTGTGATAGTTATATTGTTGAATTCATTCATGGTGCTACTGAAAATTATTATGAGAGGAGAAGATATGCTTATATATATTTCAACAACATCAAGTTTCCTCTTTTTATATTGAAAGTTTCAAAGTTCTGCTTGTTTTGCCTTCCTATGCTAGATGATTCTTGCTCCCATAAATTGTTTGCTCAAAAAATCCTTATGCATAGGAAGTGGGTTAGGCTTAATTTTTTTATACATACTTCATAATGCTCCCTTTATTTTCAATTCATTACTTTTATATGAGCATCATTAAAATCATTGTGCCTAGCTAAAAGGCTTTAGAGAAAAGCACTTGTTGGGAGACAACCCAATATTTGTACCTGTTGTTTTTGTGAGTTCACATGATTAAGCTACTGTAGTAATGATGTTTTGTAGATTTTGTTTCAATAACGTGCCAAGTAAAGCTCTTGAGATGATTTGAACGATAGTTGAATTGATTATGTGCAAAAACAAAAACTTTTGTGCCCAACACTGTAATTACTATAATTCACTAGGATTTGATAAAATTCTGTTACACATGATGTATATACAAATTTCCTACGTTTTCCTAATTTTTCAGAATGTTTGGGGTCACATAAGTATGGATTTATTTTTATATAATTACAGACTATTCTATTTTTTACACGTTATGTTTTTCAATGCATAGTTTGCTTGTTTTATAGTTTCTATGGCTTATATTGGTCAATATAAATTGTAGAAGTGATAGGGTACAGTAGACATTATATGAGAACAATTATGAATCTTGTCTTTATTGTACAAAAGTGAAAGATTTGCTCTTTATCATACTAACCTATCTCACGAAGTTCAGTTAAGTTTTGTGCGATTGAAATTTTATGTTTTAGGTGTAGATCACTGGACATCAGTCAAAAATTATCCTTAAGTACCTAAACAGGACTAAGTAAAATGTTTCTCGTTTATGGAGGTGATAAAGTGTGACGCCCGTGTAATTAAGCTACGGTGCACCTCTCCTAATGATGCCATGTCACCTCGGTTACTGTCGATAAACTCGTGTTAGTTTAAAACCGATTCAAATTCTAAGTCAAAATCAAGCAAACTATAAAAGTTTTCAAATATTAAAACTAAAATGTTCACCATGTGGCAAATAATCCCTAACTAGTTTTGGTGGTGGAACCAACCTTTTTCAAAGTGTTTAAATGCCCTAGAACTAATTAAACCAGTGCCTAAAATAATAATTTAATTGCTTTTGAAAATATAGAAATATTAAACAAATTTATTTTGGGTTCAAACTAGATTTGGCAGTGTCCTATTTTGATGATACTAATTTAGGTGCTAACTTAGTATTTTAAAGAAACTAAAAATATCAGAAACTAATATGAAAACATAAAAGCGAACTAAGAGAAAACAAAAGAATAAAAGGAAAATAACCCCCCTCCCGACTGGGCCTTGGCCCAGTTGGCCGTGCGGCCCAACTAGCCAACCGGCCCAACCGCACCCCCCTGTCTAGCCTACAAGGCCACCTCTCCCTCCCCCGTAATCCTAAATCCCCACTCCCCCCACGATCCCCACTCCCCCCACCCACTCCCCCGATCCCCTCCTAGATCGGGATCGGCCCCGACCGCGCCCGGTTTCGCCCGCCACCACCCCGCCGCTCGACGCCACCGCCCCGGATCGCCGTTGCCTCCTCGCCCCTCCGCTCCCTCGCGCGACGCCCGCCTGAAGCCCCAGCCACACCTCGCCCCTGACCCGACGTGCCCATCGCCCACCGTCGCTACTCGCCGTCACCGCCCCGCCAACCTGTCGCCGGATCGCTACCGCCCTCCTTGTCCTCCTCCCCAAGTCGCTCCCCGCACCTTACTGCCCTGTCCCTACAGCCCCCGGTGAGCTTCCCCTCCTCTCTCCCTCGCGCCCGCACGCGCGCTCACCACTGCCTGCTCGCCCTACCTCTGTCGCTCCTCTTCTGTTGCTACCCGCGCACGCATCGCCCTGGCGACCTCCGCTCGCCCGCGTGTCCCACTGCCCCTGCTCACCCCGCTCCCCTCTCTCATGCGTGCGCACGCAGCCACAGCCGCGCCCACTCGCCTCATCGCCGCGCCTGCAGCCCCGCTCGCTGCTTCCACTCACGCGACGTCGCCGCGCTCGACCGCGGCCCCCGCGCGTCCTGGTCGCGCCCCTGTCATGCGCTCCTCCTTCCCGCGTCGTGCCTGATCCGGCGCCCCGTTCGCACCCACAGCCGCCGCGCTCGGCGCCTACTGCGCCGATGGTCGCGCGCCGCCTTGCCGTCGTCGCGCTGCGCGCTTCACCCCCACCATCTGTCCTCGCCGCCGTTTCGCCGAACTGCTCTGGCCGCCGTCGAGGCCGGCGCCCCCCTGGTGGCCTCGGGCCTGAGCACCCGTACGCCCGTAACCGTCGCCCGGTCACCCGGGGTTGCCCTGACGGGCGCGTGCCCGCACTTGCACCCAAACCCACTAGGCCCCCTGGCCCTATGACAAAGGGGCTCACCCCCTGGAACGATTTTTAAAAAAGAGAGAAAGAATAACAAAAAAATAATAATTAAAATAAATAAATAAATAAAATAAATAATTAATTAAGTTAATTAATCATGTTTAATTAATCTAATTAACTATTTAGTTTAACTAAACAGTAATTAGATTAGCTAATTCCTAATTAACCTAAACAGGGTATGACAGGTGGGACCCACACGTCAGTTTGACCCAGTCAACCCCCTATTGACTGCTGACATCATGCTGACGTCAGCAAACACTATTCTGGATAATGTTGATTAAATTAATTAAATAAATCCTAAAAATGTTTTAAATCTTTTAAAATTAATATAAAATAAACCGTAGCTCGGATGGAAAAACTATGTACATGAAAGTTGCTCCGAACGACGAGACGGATCCGGATACGCAGCCCATTCGTCCGCCACGCATCCCTAGCATAGCGAACATGCAACTTTTTTCTTCCAATTCATCTGTCCGAAAACGCGAAACACCGGGGATAATTTCCCGGATGTTTCCCCCCTTCACCAGTACCACCTAATATCGCGTTAGGGCACACCTAGCATCACGCTTTGTCATGTCATGCATCGTCATGCATTTGTTTGCATTATATTTATTGTTTCTTCCCCCTCTTCTCTCGCTAGACACCGAGACTGGTGCCGCTGCTACCCTGTACGACTACGGTGTTGTCGACCCCTCTCTCTTGCCAGAGCAACCAGGCAAGCCCCCCCTTGATCACCAGATATCGCTTACTTTTCTCTCTACTGCTTGCATTAGAGTAGTGCAGCATGTTACTGCTTTCCGTTAATCCTATTCTGATGCATAGCCTATCATTGTTGCTACAACTGTTGATACCTTACCTGAAATCCTAAATGCTTAGTATAGGATGCTAGATTATCATCAGTGGCCCTACATTCTTGTCAGTCTGCCATGCTATACTATCGGGCCGTGATCATGTCGGGTGTTGATCACGGGTATATACTATACATAATACTATACATGTTGTGACTAAAGTCGGGTCGGCTCGTAGAGTACCCGCAAGTGATTCCGATGAGGGGGCTGAAAGGACAGGTGGCTCCATCCAGGTAGTGGTGGGCCTGATTTCCCGACGGCCCCCGAATGTTACTTTGTGGCGGAGCAACAGGGCAGGTTGAGACCACCTAGGAGAGAGGTGGGACTGGCCCTGGTCGGCGTTCGCGGTTGCTTCAAGATAACACGCTTAACGAGATCTTGGTATTTGACCTGAGTCTGGCTACTGGCCTATACGCACTAACCAACTATGCGGGAACAGTTATGGGCACTCGACGTCGTGGTATCAGCCGAAGCCTTCGTGACGTCAGTGACTGAGTGGCGCGCGCCGGGTTGGACCGCGTAATGCAACTTCCTTTGTAATGGAGGTTGCTAGGTCCGCTCAGCGGCCGCGTACGCAACATGCAGGTGTGCAATGGGCGATGGGCCCAAACCCCTGCGCACATAGGATTTAGACCGGCATGCTGACCTCTATGTTGTGCCTAGGTAGGGCTGCAATGTGTTGATCTTCCGAGGCCGGGCATGACCCATGGAAGTGTGTCCGGACAAAGGGATCGAGCGTGTTGGGAAATGTGGTGCACCCCTGCAGGGAAGTTTATCTATTCGAATAGCCGTGATCTTCGGTAACAGGACGACTTGGAGTTGTACCTTGACCTTATGACAACTAGAACTGGATACTTAATAAAACACATCCTTCCAAGTGCCAGATACAACCGGTGATCGTTCTCACACAGGGCGACGAGGGGAGGATCATCGGTTAGGTTTATGCTATGCGATGTTACTTGGTGAACTTACCATCTACTCTCTTCTTCTGCTGCAAGATGGAGGTTACTAGAAGCGTAGTCTTCGAAAGGACTAGCTATCCCCCTCTTATTCCGGCATTCTGCAGTTCAGTCCACATATGTTGCCCCCTTTTCCATTTGATACCAACGCATACATATGTAGTGTAGCTCCTTGCTTGCGAGTACTTTGGATGAGTACTCATGGTTGCTTTGTTCCCCCTTCCCCCCTTCCTATACCCGATTGTTGCGACCAGACGTTGGAGTCCCGGAGCCAGACGCCACTGTCGATGACGAGTGCTACTACTTTGGAGGTGCCTATTACTATGTGCAGGCCGCTGATGACGACCAGGAGTAGTTTAGGAGGATCCCAGGCAGGAGGACCGTGCCTCTTTCGATCTGTATCCCAGTTTGTGCTAGCCTTCTTAAGGCAAACTTGTTTATTCATGTCTGTACTAAGATATTGTTGCTTCTGCTGACTCGTCTATGATCGAGCTCTTGTATTCGATCCCTCGAGGCCCCTAGCTTGTAATATGATGCTTGTATGACTTATTTTATTTGTAGAGTTGTGTTGTGATATCTTCCTGTGAGTCCCTGATCTTGATCATACACGTTTGCGTGTATGATTAGTGTACGGTCAAATCGGGGGCGTCACAAGTTGGTATCAGAGCCGACTGCCTGTAGGAATCCCCCTTCCACACTCCTCGGCCAAAGTTGAGTCTAGTAATTACAAAACTTTTACTAACATGGCTGTGTGGCTTATGGGCCCACGTCGCCATCGGGTGGTATTAGGATCTTTTATTCCTCGTCTATACTCTGGGACTCTGATCTCTCTTCTATTCGGATTAAAATGGTTTTACTAAATCTAACTTTACGTTCTCGATAATACTTTCTCCCGGAGAGCCCCTCATTCTAGTTGATCGCCTGCTGCACCAGAAGATTCTGAAGATACTCTATGATGTTCTCTCGGGACTTGTGCCATCGCTTTTGCAAATCCCTTTCATCGATAAATCCTTGTGGATAACTACTTACACTTGTCGTTCATATCTTCATCCCTAGTTGCCCTGAGATTACATGATACCCTGAAAATTCTTCGAAAGTCTGAGAATCCCTTGTGCCTACCACCTTGCATTTCTTTACCACCTGAATACCCCTATGGATAATTTCTCGTACTTATCGAGTATCCGCTCATCCCCAGTGGAGACATGTATTTCATGAAAGTCTTCTAAATACCATTCGATCTCCGAAAATCCTCAACAGCCTATTGCTCTTGAATTTCTTGCTTGCTTGCATTATGATTAACCTCATAAGTCCGTTAATCTTATTGGCATCCTTAGTCATTATCAGTTTGAGTCTGTTGAATCAATATGTTGTGAATGCTTGCAATCCTCAGTCGGATCCTAGACTTCATCCTTTTGGCTCAGACGTCATTTTAAACGTGAGTTGGTTCTCGACCAATCAAAATAGCCGATGTTTGTACCTCTAAGAGTATTCAACTAATCCATCCCTAATCAGAGCATTGCTTCTGATCCCTTGACTTGGAATTAATAATTCCTTTGCATTTGAGCCTTGAGTTAGTCAGTTGTTTCTATAATCTTATCTCCTTGCAGTCCTTCTTCCTCTGAATGAGTACTGATACTCACATCAGCCCCGTTGTGGACAACCAGACCCATTGCTGGTTTATTATCCGACAGTGTCCTTCACATCCAAAATTCTTGTGAGTTCTTTCCCTGATACACAATGCCTTTGGTAAATTGTATCCTCTACTTTAGTAAACCATGCTTGATACGTCCATTTTGCATCATGCTTTTATATCGATATTTATTGCATTATGGGTTGTTATTACACATTATGTCACAATACTTATGCCTATTCTCTCTTATTTTACAAGGTTTACATAAAGAGGGAGAATGCCGGCAGCTGGGATTCTGGGCTGGAAAAGGAGCAAATATTAGAGACCTATTCTGCACAGCTCCAAGAGTCCTGAAACTTCACGGAAGACGTTTTTAGAATATATAAAAAATACTCAGCGGAAGAGATTCACTAGGGGGGCCACACCCTGCCCACGAGGGTGGGGGCGCGCCCCCTACCTCGTGGGCCCCCTGGTGGCCCTCCGGTGGCCATCTTCTGCTATATGAAGTCTTTCGATGGGAAAAAAAATAAGAAGCCATCTTCTCGGACGAAACTCTACCGCCACGAGGCGGAACCTTGGCGGAACCAATCTAGGGCTCCGGTAGAGCTGTTCTGCCGGGGAAACTTCCCTCCTAGAGGGGGGAATCATCGCCATCATCATCACCAATGCTCCTCTCATCGGGAGAGGGAAATCTCCATCAACATCTTCATCAGCACCATCTCCTCTCAAAACCCTAGTTCATCTCTTGTATCTAATTACGCCTTGTAGTTGATGCTAGTTGGTTTATTTGGTGGAAGATCATATGTTCAGATCCTATATGCATATTAATACCCCTCTGATTATGAACATGTTTATGCTTTGTGAGTAGTTACGTTTGTTCCTGAGGACATGGGAGAAGTCTTGCTATTAGTAGTCATGTGAATTTGGTATTCATTCAATATTGTGATGAGATGTATGTTGTCTCTCCTCTAGTGGTGTTATGTGAACGTCGACTACATGAAACTTCACCATTATTTGGGCCTAGAGGAAGGCGTTGGTAAGTAACAAGTAGATGATGGGTTGCTAGAGTGACAGAAGCTTAAACCCTAGTTTATGCGTTGCTTTGTAAGGGGCTGATTTGGATCCATATGTTTCATGCTATGGTTAGGTTTACCTTAATACTTTTGTTGTAGTTGCGGATGCTTGCAATAGAGGTTAATCATAAGTGGGATGCTTGTCCAAGTAAGGACAGTACCTAAGTACCGGTCCACCCACATACCAAATTATCAAAGTACCGAACGCGAACTGTATGAGCATGATGAAAACTAGCATGATGATATTCCCATGTGTCCTCGGGAGCGCTTTTCTCTATATAAGAGTTTGTCCAGGCTTGTCCTTCGCTACAAAAAGGATTAGGCCACCTTGCTGCACCTTATTTCATTTTTTTACTTGATGCTCGTTACAAATTATCCTATCACAAAACTATCTGTTATCACTTATTTCAGTACTAGCAGAGAATACCTTGCTGGAAACCGCTTATCATTTCCTTCTGCTCCTCGTTGGGTTCGACACTCTTACTTATCGAAAGGACTACAATAGATCCCCTATACTTGTGGGTCATCAAGACTCTTTTCTAGCCCCGTTGCCGGGGAGTGAAGCGCCTTTGTTAGGTGGAATTTGGTAAGGAAAAATTTATATAGAGTGCTGAATTTTACTGTCACTTGTTACTATGGGAAGTAATCCTTTGAGGGGCTTGTTCGGAGTATCTTCACCCCGACCAGTAGAGCAAAGAGTTGCTCCTCAACCTACTGAACCTACTGAAAATCAAAATGTCTGCTTTGAAATTCCTTCGGGTATGATAGAAAAACTGCTAGCTAATCCCTTTTTAGGAGATAGAACAAAACATCCTGATGAGCATATAATATATGTGGATGAAGTTTGTGGATTATTCAAGCTTGCAGGTGTACGTGGAGATGTTGTTAAGAAGAAGGTCTTCCCTTTATCTTTGAAGGGAGATGCATCGACGTGGTATAGGCTATGTGATGATATGGGGTCTTGGAATTACAAACGATTGAAATTGGAATTTCATTAGAAGTTTTATCCTATGCATCTTGTTCATCATGATTGCAATTATATATATAATTTTGGGCCTCGTGACGGAGAAAGCATCGCTCAAGCATGGAGGAGGCTTAAATCAATGTTATATTCATGCCCCAATCATGAGCTCTCAAGAGAAATGATTATTCAAAAATTTTATGCTCGGCTTTCTGATAGCAATCACACCATGCTTGATACTTCTTGTGCTAGCTCTTTTATGATGAAGACTATTGAATTCAAATGGGATTTATTGGAAAGAATTAAACACAACTCTGAAGATTGGGACCTCAACAAAGGTAAGGAGTTAGGTATGACACCTAGTTTTGATTGTGTTAAATATTTTATGGATACCGATGTTTTCCGTAAATTTAGCACTAAATATGGACTTGACTCTGAGATAGTAGCTTCTTTCCGTGAATCTTTTGCTACTTATCTTGATCTCCCCAAGGAGAAGTGGTTTAAATATCATCCTCCCATAGAAGTAAAAGTAGTTGCACCTATTAAAGTTGAAGAAAATATTGCCACTTATAATGATCCTATTGTTCCTACTACTTATGTTGAGAAACCACCTTTTCCTGTTAGGATAAAGGATCATGCTAAAGCTTCAACTGTGGTTCGTAAAAGCAATATTAAAACTTATACACCTCATGAGAAAATTAAAGTTGAACCTGATATTGCTATTGTTAAAGATCTCTTGTCTGATAATATTGATGGGCATGTTATTTATTTCTATGATGAAACTGCTAGAATTGCTAAACCTTGTGCTAAAGATAAATCTAGACCTGTGGTAGGCATGCCTGTTATTTTTGTTAAAATTGGAGATCATTGTTATCATGGTTTATGTGATATGGGTGCCAGTGCTAGTGCAATACCTATTAGCCTATATAGAGAAATTATGCATGATATTGCACTTGTTAAGTTAGAAGATATTGATGTCACAATTAAACTTGCCAATAGAGATACTATTTCACCAATGGGAATTGTTAGAGATGTTGAAGTCTTGTGTGGGAAAACTAAATATCCTGCTGATTTTCTTGTTCTTGGTTCCCCACAAGATTGCTTTTGTCCCATTATATTTGGTAGACCCTTCTTAAACACTATTAATGCTACCATAGATTGCAAAAGGGATATTGTTACTATCGGTTTAGATGATATGGCTCATGAATTTAATTTCTCTAAATTTAGTAGACAACACCGTGAAGAAGAATTACCTAGTAAGGATGAAATTATTGGTCTTGCTTCTATTGCCGTACCTCCTAGTGATCCTTTAGAACAATATTTGCTAGACCATGAAAATGACATGTTTATGAATGAAAGAAGGGAAATAGATGAAGTATTCTTTAAACAGGAACCTATTCTGAAACACAGTTTGCCTGTTGAAATCCTAGGGGATCCTCCTCCACCCAAGGGTGATCCCGTGTTTGAGCTTAAACCGTTACCTGATACTCTTAAATATGCTTATCTTGATGAGAAAAAGATATATCCTGTTATTACTAGTGCTAACCTTTCAGAGCATGAGGAAGAGAGATTATTGAAAACTCTGAAGAAGCACCATGGTGCTATTGGGTATACTCTTGATGATCTTAAGGGCATTAGTCCCACTCTATGTCAACATAAAATTAATTTGGAAGAAGATGCTAAACGAGTTCGTGATCATCAACGACGGCTGAGTCCTAAAATGAAAGAAGTGGTAAGAAAAGAAATACTAAAGCTCCTTGAGGCTGGTATAATTTATCCTGTTCCTGATAGTCAGTAGGTAAGTCCTGTCCATTGTGTCCCTAAGAAGGGAGGTATTACTATCGTTCCTAATGATAAATATGAATTGATTGCTCAAAGAATTATTACAGGTTATAGGATGGTAATTGATTTCTACAAATTAAATAAGGCAACTAAAAAGGATCATTACCCCTTACCTTTTATCACTACTAGGAAAAAGGCTATAGATGGAATTGACACTAATGGCGCACCAGACATGTGGTGCGCCATTACTATATACTAATGGCGCACCAGGCACACGGTGCGCCACTAGTAACAAAATGTTTTTTTGTTCATTTTTTCAAACATACTAATGGTGCATCCGGGCAGAGTGTGCCATTAGTAGTTAGAACTACTAATGACGCACCAGCCATAGAGTGCGCCACTACTGTATTTTTTTTTACTTTTTTGCAAAACTACTAATGGTGCATGTCTGTGTGGTGCGCCATTAGTATGTTGGGTTACTAATGGCGCATGTCTCTGTGGTGGGCCATTAGTAACCTGGGACTAGCTAGATATTTTTGGACAGCCACACCTACACACTCACTTTCCCCACTTCATTCCCCCACCTCCTTCTCTAAGCTTGTCGGCTGCCTCCTCCTCCTCACCTCATTTGCACCATAGATTCATCAAAATTAAGTGTTGAAATTACCTTTTTTTGATACGTAAGTAAGGGGAAAGCTATCTTCATGTTGTAGATCTACTTTTTTTTCTCCCTAGCTCACTCCAACAATGTGCACATGCACTTTTTGTGGCCTAGCTAGATCTATGTATGTTTGTGGTGTTGCATATATGTTTGTGTTTGCAGGTACCGGTATTTGAAATGCGATAGTTGCCAATATTTTGCCGGAATGTTGATTCATTTCCGTTTCGGCGAGAATTTTGGCACTATGCATTCTTTTTGGTCCTATTTTTAGGGAAAGTCATGCCAAATTTTTTCTTGGTTCTAAAATATCGTTTTGGTCTACCCCGCAGGCGACCATGGTCCGCACGCCGAAGGCATCGTGAATAGGTTTTTGAGCTCCGTGAAGGCCGAGATGCTTCAAAAGAACGAGACGGAGATAAGATGTCCATGTTGAAGATGCAAGCTGAAGAGCCTTATTGCGGACCCGGATTTCGGGCAGGTGTGGGACCACCTGCTCTTGCATGGTTTCATGGATGGCTATCAGTGGCAAGGTGATGAAGATGACTATGAAGTCATCCATGGGGGCCGGGCAAGAAATGAGGAAGGGCAGCAAGACAACCACCACGGCTCGGGCGGGCGAGAAGACGTAGAATCTCTAGGACATGATCACGACAGTGATGCTGTACACAATCGTCATGTAGAAGATGCCGGACATGATGATGAGGAAGATGCCGGAGCAGACGAAGGGCATGATCATGAAGATCTAGATGCCGGAGGAGCAGACGACGATGGACCATCGATGGGCTGGGTGCAGGACCCTCATATTCAAGAGCTGCTTCTCAAGCAGATGGATAACGCAAGAGCTGCCGCCCGAGAGAAAGCCAAGCTGGATCAACTGGAGATAGACGCGGTTACTCCATTGTATGAAGGATGCAGACCCGAGGATACCCGCCTGAAAGTAACGCTCATGGATTTGGAGATGAAGGTAAAACACAAAATGACCGACGCATGCTTCGACGAGAACATGTCATTCTGGCACGAACGTCTTCCCAAGGGGAACGAGTGCCCGACTAGTTTCGAGGAGGCGAAGAAAGTCGTGTGTCCTCTGGATTTACCGCACGTGAAATACCATGTGTGCATGAACAATTGCATCATTTATCGGGGCGAGCACGCGGAGTCTACCATATGTCCGGTGTGCGGCGTCACTCGATACAAGAAGAGGAAGAAAGCTCCTCGAAAAGTGGTGTGGTACTTTCCGATCACTCCTCGTCTGCAGCGGTATTTCACGGACCCTAAGGTAGCAAAGCTCCTACGTTGGCACGCGGATAGGGAGGAGAAGAAGCGAGAAGATGACGCAAATGATCCGGAGATAAATAAAAAAGACAAGATGCTAAGTCACCCTAAGGATGGGAGCCAGTGGCAAGCGTTGAACTTCGAACACCCAAAATTTGGGAAGGATCCAAGGAACATCGTGCTGGGCGCGAGCACCGATGGAGTCAATCCGTTTGGCAGCCAGAGAAGCACACATAGCACTTGGCCTGTGTTTGTGTGGATGTACAACCTTCCCCCTAGTTGTGCATGAAGAGGAAGTACATTCACATGAGTATGCTAATTGAAGGGCCGAAACAACCAGGGAATGACATCAATCTGTATCTGGGGCTGCTGAAAGAGGAGCTAGACACGCTGTGGAAAATGCTAGCCAATACGTGGGATGCCGCAGAGAAAGAATATTTCCCTATGAGAGCCGCACTGCTCACGACGGTGCACGACTATCTCGGTTACGGATATCTCGCGGGGCAGGTGGTCCACGGATTTTCTGGATGCGTCAGGTGCATGGATGACACAACGTATTGCCAGCTAGATAGAGATCCCGGGTCTTCGAAAACTGTGTTCATGGGACATCGAAGGTGGCTTCGCGACGATGACCCGTGGAGGAAACGCAAGGATCTATTCGATGGTGAAACTGAACTCCGAAGCGCCTACGTACGAGGAGCGGCGAGGAAATAGACGGGCTGTTGAAAGATTGGAAAGATTGCCCACTGCCGGGAAAGAAGCAAAAGGCGCCAGAGCCGAGAAAGAAGCGAAAGGCGCCAGAGCCGCTGCTAAAGGTATGGAAAACGAGGTCTGTTTTCTGGGACTTGCCGTACTGGAAGATCCACCGTGTGCCTCAAAGCCTTTATGCCATGCATATCACGAAGAACGTGTGCAAGAGTCTGCTTGGTACCCTGCTCAACATGCCAGAGAGGACCAAAGATGGGCCGAAAGCAAGGGCAGACTTGAAATCAATGGGCATCAGGCAGGAGCTTCACGCTAATGATGATGATGATGAGGCGAAGCAGGACACAGAAAGTTGTCGCAAAGGCAAAAAGTCCAAGAAGACCGAAAATGACTACCCTCCCGCGTGCTTCACTCTAAGTCAGGAGGAGATCGAGCAGTTTTTCACCTGCCTCGTAGGAGTAAAACTTCCTTATGGTTACGTGGGGAAGATAAGCAGATACCTAGACCCAGCGAAGCAGAAGTTCAGCGGGATGAAGTCTCACGACTGTCACGTGCTGATGACGCAGATACTTCCAGTTGCAATCCATGGGATCATGGACGCGCACGTCCGTGAAATGCTATTTGGCCTATGCAACTTTTTTGACGTCATCTCTCGGAAGTCGGTTGGCGTGAGGCAACTCAGAAGGCTACAGGAAGAGACCGTGGTGATACTATGCGAGCTTGAGATGTACTTCCCGCCCGCATTCTTCGACGTTATGGTGCATCTGCTGGTCCATATCGTGGAGGATATCATCCAACTCGGGCCGACGTTCCTGCACAGCATGATGCCGTTCGAAAGGATGAATGGTGTCATCAAAGGATACGTTCGCAACATGTCACGTCCAGAGGGAAGTATAGCCAGGGGCTTTCTGACCGAAGAGTGCATCTCCTACTGCACGAATTATCTAGGCATCAAGAACCCCGTTGGTCTACCCGTCAACAGGCACCTCGGCAGGCTCGTTGGATGGGGTCACCATGAGGGTCGCCGCGAAATGCATGTCGACTTCGAGGGTCGACTCGCCGACTTTGAAAGAGCAAACCTAGTCGCGCTACAACACATAGACGTGGTCGATCCTTGGGTGGTAGAGCACAAAACCTTTATTGAGAAGACGTAGAATGACCGAGGCCAACAGAGGACGGACAGAGATATAATCAAAGAGCACAACTCATGTTTCACGCGTTGGTTCAAGCAGAAGCTTCTGTCGTACCCTTTACATGAGGATTCTTCTGCGGAAGAACAACTCATATTCGCCTTTTCACAGGGCGCCGAGCACAACCTGATGACCTATGAGGCGTACGATATCAACGGCTACACATTCTACACCGAGGACAAGGACATGAAGAGCGATGGTTATCAGAACTCCGGGGTAATGATGGAATCCTACACTGGTAACGACAAGGACAGATACTACGGAAGGATCGAGGAGATCTGGGAGCTGAGCTACGCTGGAGAGATGATCCCGATGTTCCGTGTCAGATGGGCCAAGAGCGTCCTAAAAGAAGACCGGTATTTCACCACCATGGTTATACCCGAAGCCAAATCCAAGACCGCGGGAGCAAACGTCACCGCGAAAAATGAGCCATGGGTACTGGCTTCCCAAGTGGGCCAATGCTTCCTCATTACCGACTCGTCAAAGCCCAGTCGTGTTGTCGTGAGGAGAGGCAAAAGGAAGATCATCGGAATGGATGGAGTAGCCAATGAGCAAGACTTCGACAAGTACGGCGACCCGAAGATCGAACATGACGACGACGATGAAGTAGCAGCATACACCACAAGAAGAAACAGGACCACCCTACCTAAAGGACGTCCATTCCACAGAAGAACTCCATTTGCGAAAAAGAAGGGCAAGAAGATTATGAACAGATAGCTAGCTAAGATCGATTGTATTTAAATCGTAGTCTTCATTTCTCGGTTGTATTTCATGGGCACTTTTTGATATCATGAATATTTTTAAATTTCATGGGCACTTTTTGAATTCATGAATATTTTTTCAAATTTGATGATATTTTTTCATATTCAATATGATAAAATATTGAATATTCATGAGGACACTCGATCTCGATCCCCCTCCATCTCAATCTCGATCCCACCCGCACCCTCCCCCGCTAGCTCCACCGCCACCGACGACCCCCCGCACCCTCCCCCGCTCCACCACCGCCGATGAGCACCCCCCACACCCTCCCCCGCTCCCCGATGAGCTCCGCCTCCTCTCCCCTCTTCATTTTTAAAAAAATAATAATAAAAAAGTGTAGACTACAATTGTTGTTAAACAACAATTATTACTGTTTTTATAAAAAATATTACTGTTTCATATTCATATTCATTTTCTAAAAAAATATTACATGCAATAAAAAAATTACTTATGGCGCACCTCTGGTTGGTGCGCCATTGCTATATATATAAAAAAAGATAACTAATGGCGCACCTCTACCTGGTGCGCCATTGCTATGTAAAAAAAAGATTACTAATGGCGCACCTCTGCCTGTTGCGCCATTGCTATGTAAAAAAAAGATTACTAATGGCGCACCGACCGCGGGTGCACCATTAGTAAGATTCCCCCCTAGCTAATTCCCTCCCTCTCGCCAGATCCCCTTCGTCCCTCTCCCTCGCCCCCTAGCTAATTCCCCCCGCTGCCCCGACCCACGCTGCCGCCGCCCCCGCGCCTCCGTCTCCGCCGCCGCCCCCACGCCGTCGCCGCCCCCGCGCCTCCTCGAGCCGAGCACCGCCTCCCTCGCCGTCCCCCTCTGCCCGCGCCCGCGCCCTCGACGTCCTCCCGCCCAAGCGCCCCCTCCCCCCGCGGCCCTGCCTGCGTCAACCTCGTGCTCACCGTCCAACACCGCGCGACCTGCCTAGGAGGACCGCCGTTGTCTTCCTCTTCGACTACGAGGACCCGGACGAGCTCAGACGCCCTCGAGCCATCCCTTCGATGCCCGCCGATTTCCTCCGCCTCGGCCACCATCGCCACCGCTCGACGCCGAATTCGCGCCGCCTCGACTAGCTCCGGCTACCCCGAGTCGCCCTCGACCTCCCTAGTGAGCACCCGAGCCGCTTCCCCCTCTTCCCCCTCTTGATTTCCTTCTGAGATGTGCTCTAGGGTTAGGGGTTGGAGAATTTTGGACAAGAAAAGGGGTTGGAGAATTAAGTAGCTAGGGTTGGGGAATTAAGTAGCTAAGGAGATTATGTTTAGAGCATCAATGATGGGTGTTGATATACCTCTGGATAATTTTGATTTTATTCATGTTCTCAAGGAATTGGAATTATCCAGGGAACAAATTAGTAAGAAAACTGAACACTGTTTAGATATTCATGACTCGAATGGAAATGTCGCCTCCCTATGTCCAAGTTGGCATGATACTGTAGTGGAAGAGGAGGAAAAATTTACTATAGTTTCTAGAAGAAAGAAAAAGTCTCATGCTAAGAGAAATGTCACTATTTCTTCTCTTACCTCCTCTTCTATACCTTGTTCTAGAGGTCAGCAAAAGAATATCAGTTCTACTTTGCCCCCTAGTAGATCTGGATACTATTTCTGTTAGGAGATGGTGTTATATTAAGATGCATATATTGTTATGTTACGCAAATTGTATCATCTTGCCACTTAAGTCAGCCTTCCCTTTAAGCAGAAAATTCAGTTAGGAGCTACTGTCAGGAGCTACTGTCAAAAACTTAAGCTACTGTCAAAAAATTCAGTTAGGTACAGTTAGGAGCTACTGTCAAAAACTTGAGCTACTGTCAAAAAAATCAGTTAGGTACAGTTAGCATCATGTAAGAAAATGGCCATAATGTGCCCTGATAATGATGTATTTTGTCATAAAAATATATAGTGGACTGCCATGATAATGACATGCTGCTAGTAGTTACTTCCACCACGAGTTTCATTAGCAGCAAGTCAGTTTTGTTTATAGTTGAAAGTAAGTGTGTGGTTTGAAATTTTGATCTAATTATGGCATCTAGAAATATGTCAGTTTTGTTTTGTAACTAGAAGACCAAAGTGTATTCTGTCCAAACTGTAGTTTTCAGTATTCTGTCCAAACTGAAAACTGTTAAAAAGACCATGTGTTTTTTGGTCAAAATCTGCATGTAAAACTGAAATAATCAGTCATAAAGAATATCCTCAAGACCATGTGTTTCTTGGATTTCTTGATTGTATTTTGTGCTTGCAGGAGTAAATTTCTTAGAGTAATTTTGTGCTTGCAATGTTTGAGTTCTTAAGCCTTTTTACTGAAAATCAAACAGAAATGTTTTCTTAACTCAGAAGCCTGTTACTGCACCTGTACTGCACATTACAAAGTCTCCTAGTACTTAACCCACCCAAGCTATGAGGCAAAAATTTCAGTTAACTGTTATGGACAATTGTCAATTTCTGTAATGATGATGGAACATTATAAAGCATTGTACTCCAGTGTATATGAAGGATACAAAAAATTTAGCAACTTCTCTGATTTTATAAAGTTGTTCTTATATGAGTGAAACTTCACTTGTTTTTAGGCTAGTGCAGGGTGTTGCTTTATTCTGTCATCATTTGTAACTATGTCACAAATAAATTGTTCCTTCTTCTGTATTTGAAGTAATGACTGTTCATAAGCTGAGGCATGGATTAAGCTGTTTCTTTGCTGTACCATTATATCTGGATGATTTTTTGTTTGGTGACCTATTATATCTGGAATGGAAGCTCACATAAGTTGAGCTGATTTTTTTCCATATGAAAGTAGAGGACCATATGGTCTGTGGCTGGGTTTTGTCTCCGACCATTGTGTCGTGATGAATTTGCAGGTACCCTGAGAGTCCCTTGAGTTTGCCGGAATGTCGATTAACTTCCGTTCCGGCAAATTCGGGTACTCCATATGTCCTATTTTCAGCAAAGGTCATGCTGAAATTTTCCGTGAATTTTAGCATGACTTTGCTAAAAATAGGACATATGGGGTACTTGCGACTAATGCATGGGCCGGGGTATCTTAGTACTTAGTTAAGTAGGATCAACTGCCCCGCCATTCTTGCTGCATTAAACCATAGGTGGCAATAGAGCCAAGTGATTAGGCCCAACTTAGAATTCTCCTTAGCATCGATAAACCCTAGATGATAAACCCAACATAGGTGGCAATAGAGCCAAGTGATTAGGCCCAACCTAGGGTGCCTCGGCATCGATAAACCCTAAATGATGAAAACTTAACTTGGCTTCTATAGGGTGCCTCGGTGTCGATGAGAACTTAAATGATGTACGCTTAGGCTTTTAGGGTGCCTCGGCGTCGACAAACCCTAAATGATAAAAGCTTACCTTTTAGGATGCCTCGGTGTTGACAAACCCTAAATGATGAGACCATGATCTTGTTCCTTGACAATAACCAACTTTTTGACCAAACTTTTTTCTTATTTAGAGCGAAACATGGCCCACAACGATGAGGCCGGCGGTTCGGGCGGCAAGCAATTCTGGGAGCTGTCCCAGGAGTTGGAGGAAGAACCTCACCGCTATGAGGACGCCACGGAAGACACCGATCCTGACTACACAACCCCTAGTGGCGTCGGGGATGACACCACTGATGATGGCGCCACGGATGCCACCACTGATGATGGCGACGCACACACAGATGGCAGCCAACCGAAGAGGCAACGGAAGGACCGGCTCCCGAACGTGCTCGGCACCGTCAGGGAGGAATTTACTGAAGTGAACTCCGACGGGCATCCGACGGTGCCCAAACACGTAGTCAAGGGGTACTCGATTCAGCTCGGGTGCATTCTCCGGAGCACCGCCTCGATCAACACCGAGAACCTAAGGCATAAGGACCGAGGGAATTTGCGCAGCCTCCTCTTCATGAAGCTGCACGAACGATACAAGTTCCCCGCTGAGTTCGCAAACACACGCCTCTCGGGTAATAAAGTGAACGGTGCCGCCCTCACGATGCTGAGCACGGCCCTGTCTACTTGGAAAAGCACGGTGAAGGCAATGATTGACAAAGGTGATAGTTATGAGAAGATCAAGGCGAAATATCCTTTGATTAGCGAAGATGACTACAAGGAGTTCAAGATCAAGTGCAATAGCCCCGCAACCTCCGAATCAAGTCAGTGGGGGAAAGAAATGCGGCAGTTGAACATAGGGGTCCACCAACTCGGTCCCGGCGGTTACAGAGTGGCGGAGCCTGTATGGGACAAGGAGGACGCGGAGCATGCCGAGCAAGGCCTACCGCCCCGCTTCGAGAAATATAGTGACAAGCAGACCAGGAACTTTCTCAGGGCCCGGTACAAGGAGGACCCAGTAACAAAGGAGCTTACCACGGATCCGAAGACCAAGGAGCTTGAGCTTGTTCTGGTAAGGAATACACCCCTGCGTAATTAGCTCCATATGGTTGCATTCTAATTAATCCCCAATATTTCTAAATGGTTCACGTTCCTTCCGCAGGACAAAGAAAGCAGTAGCGCGGGGTCGTCTCAGAGCTCCCCTTTGGACACCCCTTTGAATAGGGCGTTGAACGTAATGAAAAACAGGGATAAGCTCAATAAGCCGACGTCAGCTGGTCGTGTGGCCGACAAAGGCTTGTCCACAAAATGGTCGTCATACTATGCCGCTGGTGGGCGAAAGGAGAAAAAGACCAGCTCGAAAAGCCAGTCGCGCGAGGTTGAAGCACTCAAGGCGCAAGTGGCATGGATTCCGGAGATGGTCCAAGAGCAAGTGCAACAACAACTGGGATCGACGCTCACTGGCATTATGCCTACCTTGATTCATGGGATAACGACATGGATTGCGGGTGGCCAACAGGGGCCGCCCCGATTCCCAGCTTCACGGCCAGCAACTCGCACAACACGCAGGCGGCACCATTGGTGTCTCTGGCGACGGCGGTATTGGTGTCTACGGCGGCGGCGCCATTGGTGTCTCCAGCGGCGGCGGTATTGGTGTCTCCGACGCCGGCATTGGAGCTTAATGCACCCGGGTGTACGCTGACCGGCACCTCGCCAGCAAGCGGCCCCTCCGTCAGTTGCACGCCCGCCGTTGGCGGTGCCTCGACATTAGCCGAGCTCAATGGCATCACGGTAACTAAGCCTCTCGGCCGAGGACTTCATCTCCTTGCCTTTGACTGGGCATCCCTGACGCCCTACATGTTTTCGCAGGGCGCCGCCGACGTTCCTTGCACTCTCCTGCACTTCATGGGCGGCGAGTTGGTCGATGTCGCCAAGGGCAGAATCGTTCAACCGGGCAACCCCGTGTTCCATGGTAATTCGATGCCACCCACAATGTATAGGGTTGAACTGGTTTGGGTGCTGCCAGGCTGCGACGAGCTGTTACCTCCGATTCGACCCGCTGGGGCCGACGAAGAAGATGAGATGACCCTCAGCGCCCGCGTAAGCTGGCCCTTGCTTTGGCCAAGAGCCAGATTCGTTTGGGGGCGGGGGACACCACCCCACAGACAAGACCGCCAGTCGTGCCGGCGCCAAGCCATGGCAAGAACGCCGCAACGCTACCGGACATGCCGGACATCCCTATGGCACAGGATCCAGACATGCATATGGCACAGGATCCGGACAACGACGACAACGACGATGGTACATTTACCAACGTCGATAAGTACTTTGTCGAACATGGGTACGGTGACGAGTTCTGCGGGCCTCCTTCTCAAGAACCAAACAAGATGACCGCGATCTAGCTGGTATGGCGGAGAAACCCAATTGCAACAGGCATCGTCTGGCGTTCAGTTCTCAGGAGACGCCTCCAGCTGCCGCCTTCACCGAGCCTCAGATAGCGGAGGTGCCAAATATTATTAGCCCCAACACGCTCAAGAAGGCGGTCTGTGAGCAGAATTCGGTCCCATTACAGGAGATCAAGAAGAAGGGCCGGAAACGGCAGACTAAAAAGGGCGCCAGTGCGAGCCAGCCGGCACCGAGTACGATCCGTGCTCAGGACGGGCCACCTTCACCTAAGGATATCTCGAGGAGGGTGCATGTGGCGGGTAGGGCGATGCTACCGACAAATATGCTCAATGCTGCAACCGGTGCTATGCGGAGTCTGCATGACAGTGTTCTTTCTTTGGAGAAGTGGCGTCTCAGAGAGAATGATGTGGCATACCCGGTTTTCGTGGCCAAGGTGCCAGAGGGCAAGGGCTTTGTGGATGGCACCATCGCGGGTAACGATCGTCCTGCGGTTTGATGACATCTTTGCTATGTTCAACCTTCATCCGCTCCACTACACCTTCGTTCGGCTGTTTTCGCTGAGTATGGAGATGCGGATCATTAGAGACAAGACCCCGGACATCGTGATCGTCGACCCCTTCTACATGCGTGCCAAGCTCTTGAGCAGCGCTGGGGACCGCCAAGTCGCGAGTTCACACCTCGAAGACATCATTCTGGCAAACCCAGATAAGGATAACTTCCTTGTGGCTTACTTTCCCGAGTAAGTCATCCCTTAACCGCCCCGTAACATATGATTTCTTAGATTTTGATCGTTGTTTTTTTCTAACATTCCGTGTTCTGTGCAGTGACACACATTGCACACTCATCCTCTTAAGCCCGAAATATTCCATGGCCACGTATTTCGACCCGAACCATAACTCCAAGATAGACTACACAAATATCAAGAAAGTTCTTGATGATGTTCTCCCCGGCTATGCCAAATCTAGAGGCACCTTCACCAGGGAAGTTCGTAAGTACGGCAAGCACGTGTTCGCCCACAGTACGATGTTTTGCTGCGTCAAGCAGCCGCCTGGCGGTCAGAAGGATGCCTACTACGCCCTCCATCACATGCGGGCGATCGTAAGGGACCATCATCACCTTCTGCTACCAAATAATCTCAAAGATTGGGCCGCGAGCTTGTCGGCAATCCAGGACGCGGATATCAGACAAGAATTCTTTCGCATCCAGTCGGAGTTTGCGGACATCATCCATCAAGATGTCCTTCATACCTCGGGGCAGTTCTTCCTCAGATATCAACCGTCCAACATTGAGATAGACGGAATGCTACAAATGCAGGCTGACAACGCCCGCGATTTCATGACCATCACGACAGACGGCGGCTTCATCCACGCTCCTGTCCATGAGTCGAGTCGAAAGTAGTGATGTGTAGTTCTGAAACATTGATTGGCTCATGTTGTAATTAAACTTTAATGAATTGTATGTCTCTTTGGTTTGGACAGTCCTTCAACTTAGATGTAATCGATGCTATTTATTAGTAGGACCATGAATCGTGCTATTAATGTCTTGCTTCTCTCTTCTGATCCTTTTGTTGCATACTTATATATTTCTTATGTATGTATTGTCTGTTGTTTGGCTTGTGCATAGAGATGCCGTCGTATGTCGTGTACAAGGGTAAGGTTCCCGGAGTCTACGACGACTGGGAGGAGTGTCAGAGATAGGTTCACCGTTTCAGCGGTAACAGTTACAAAGGGTACACCACTAGGGCGGAGGCGGAATCTAGATACGCCCGCTATCTAGCGGGAGAGAGGAGGGAGCGTTGGAGGAACCAGATGAAGACCAATTTCATCGCGATGATGCTCATCGTGATGACCGCAGCTCTCTTCTATGTGATGGTAGTTTAGATGATCGATATCGACTTGTAATGTGAAGACAAGCTCGATACTCGCGGTCTCGAGACTTGTAATGTTTTATCTTTGTTCGGTCTTTTGAATTCGGAGACTAATATGATGAATTGTATTCGGAGACTAATCTTCTATTGTATTCGATGAATCTTCTGTTGCTGTGTGCTACTGTCTATATTCTGTCAAATAATATATTTTGTAACCTGTGCAAAAATCAGAAAAGTTAAAAAAATAAAACTTAATATTCATACTAATGGCGCATCACTACAGAGTGCGCCATTAGTATGCCAAAGTATACTAATGGCGCATCACCAAAGAGTGCGCCATTAGTATGCCAAGTATACTAATGGCGCATCCATCTGCAGTGCGCCATTAGTGTGCCAAAGCACATGGTTAAATATGGCCCCTGGGAGGCATACTAATGGCGCATGGTGTTATATACTAATGGCGCACTGGGTGGTGCACCATTAGTATACCAGATACTAATGGCGCACCAGTGGTGCGCCATTAGTAATAAATACTAGTGGCGTGATACTAATGGCGCACCAGTGATGCGCCATTAGTAGGCAAAACTGGTGCGCCATTAGTAGGCCTTTTCCTAGTAGTGCATCGATCAAATGCTAGAAAGACTATCCAAACATACACATTTTTGCTTTCTAGATGGTTATTCTGGTTTCTCTCAAATACCTGTGTTAGCCAGAGATCAATCAAAGACTACTTTTACTTGCCCTTTTGGTACTTTTGCTTATAGACGTATGCCTTTTGGTCTATGTAATGCACCTGCTACCTTTCAAAGATGCATGATGGCTATATTCTCTGACTTTTGTGAAAAGATTTGTGAGGTTTTCATGGATGATTTCTCCATCTATGGATCTTCTTTTGATGATTGCTTGAGCAACCTTGATCGGGGTTTGTAGAGATGTGAAGAAACTAATCTTGTCTTGAATTGGGAAAAGTGCCACTTTATGGTTAATGAAGGTATTGTCTTGGGGCACAAAGTTTCTGAAAGAGGTATTGAGGTTGATAAAGCCAAAGTTGATGCTATTGAGAAGATGCCATGTCCCAAGGACATCAAAGATATAAGAAGTTTCCTTGGTCATGCCAGATTTTATAGGAGGTTCATTAAGGACTTCTCAAAAATTTCTCGGCCTCTGACTAATTTATTACAATAATATATAGCATTTGTTTTTTATGATGATTGTGTAGAAGCATTTGAAATACTTAAGAAAGCATTGATCTCTGCACCTATTGTTCAGCCACCTGATTGGAATTTACCCTTTGAAATAATGTGTGATGCTAGTGATTATGCTGTAGGTGCTGTTCTAGGGCAAAGAGTTGATCAGAATTTAAATGTTATTCAATATGCTACTAAAACCCTAGACAATGCTCAAAGAAATTATGCTACTACTGAAAAAGAATTCTTAGTAGTTGTATTTTCTTGTGATAAGTTCAGACCTTATATTGTTGATTCTAAAGTAACTATTCACACTGATCATGCTACTATTAAATATCTTATGGAAAAGAAAGATGCTAAACCTAGACTTATTAGATGGGTTCTCTTGCTACAAGAATTTGACTTACATATTGTTGATAGAAAGGGAGCTGAGAACCCCGTTGCAGATAACTTGTCTAGTTTAGAAAATGTGCTTGATGACCCACTTCCTATTGATGATAGCTTTCCTGATGAGCAATTAAATGTCATAAATGCTTCTCATACTGCTCCATGGTATGCTGATTATGCTAATTACATTGTTGCTAAGTTTATACCACCTAGTTTCACATACTGGCAAAAGAAAAAGTTCTTCTATGATTTGAGGCATTACTTTTGGGATGACCCACATCTTTATAAGGAACTAGTAGATGGTGTTATTAGACATTGTGTACCTGAGCATGAACAGGAACAGATCCTACGCAAGTGTCACTCCGAAGCTTATGGAGGACACCATGCTGGAGATAGAACTGCACATAAGGTATTGCAATCTGGTTTTTATTGGCCTACTCTCTTCAAGGATGCCCGTAAGTTTGTCTTATCTTGTGATGAATGTCAAAGAATTGGTAATATTAGTAGACGTCAAGAAATGCCTATGAACTATTCACTCGTTATTGAACCATTTGATGTTTGGGGCTTTGTCTATATGGGACCTTTTCCTTCCTCTAATGGATATACACATATTTAGTTGCTGTTGATTACGTTACTAAGTGGGTAGAAGCTATTCCAACTAGTAGTGCTGATCATAACACTTCTATTAAAATGCTTAAAGAAGTTATTTTTTCCAAGATTTGGAGTCCCTAGATATTTAATGACTGATGGTGGTTCACATTTTATTCATGGTGCTTTCCGTAAAATGCTTGCTAAATATGATGTTAATCATAGAATTGCATCTCCTTATCACCCATAGTCTAGTGGTCAAGTAGAATTGAGTAATAGAGAGCTCAAATTAATTTTGCAAAAGACTGTTAATAGATCTAGAAAGAATTGGTCCAAGAAACTTGATGATGCATTATGGGCCTATAGAACTGCATATAAAAATCCTATGGGTATGTCTCCGTATAAAATGGTTTATGGAAAAGCATGTCACTTACCTCTCGAACTAGAACACAAGGCATATTGGGCTATTAAAGAACTCAATTATGATTTTTAAACTTGTCGGTGAGAAGAGGTTATTTGATATTAGCTCACTCAATGAATGGAGAACCCAAGCCTACGAAAATGCCAAGTTGTTTAAAGAAAAAGTTAAAAGATGGCATGATAAAAGGATACAAAAGCGTGAGTTTAAGTAGGTGACTATGTATTGCTATACAACTCTCGTTTAAGATTTTTTGCAGGAAAACTTCTCTCTAAATGGGAAGTTCCTTACGTTATCGAGGAGGTCTATCGTTCCGGTGCCATAAAAATCAACAACTTCAAAGGCACAAATCCTAAGGTGGTGAACGGTCAAAGAATCAAACATTATATCTCAGGCAATCCCATAAATTTTGAAACCAATGTTATTGAAACCGTAACCCCAGAGGAATACATAAGGGACACTTTCCGAAACACTCCAGACTCCGAAAAGGAATAGGTATGTGGTACGGTAAGTAAACCGACTCCAAAACAGTTTTGAAGGAAATATTTCTCCGTTTTGGAATATTTAGAAAAATAGAAAAATAAGAAGCATTCCGGGAAGGACACAAGGGCTCCACGAGGGTGGAGGGCACGTATTTTGGTCGGTAAAAATTCATTATATAATCCCTCGGGGGTTTTGACTCCCGTATCACGCAAATATCTCTTGTCTTTGTTTTGAGATGTCCTGCTGCAGACAGAGCAACATGTCGTCCCTGGATTCGGAAGGAGACTATGTGGCTGATTACCTTGCAGATCCTAAGGTCTATGGGGATGTGGAGCATTGTGGTTGGACTACGGAAGAAGAAGGGGACCATGAACCCAAGGGAAAGGAGGAGACGAGCTCATATGAAGATGAAGTTCCCCTACCTCAACCTGGGGACATGCATGTGGAGTTCAAAAAGTAAAGCCTCCCGGATAGAGTAAAGAAACCTAAGATCGAGTTTATCCCTTTTCGCCTCTTGCAGGAAAACAAGCAGGAACTATGCAAAAAGATACTGATCCTGGAATAGGAGATCGAGGACCTAAGTGACCAAAATTCTGTCCTCAAGCACAAATTAAGGAAGAAGCCTACGCCATCAACAAAATCACCACCGTCTCCACTAACAAAGAAGAATTGAGTATCTGGTATGGGCACTCCCCTTGCCAACTGCCAAGCTTGGGGGAGTGCCCCGGTATCGTATCACCATCATTTTTATCTTTACCATTTTTCTTAGTTCGATCCTTTTGGTAATATCTTGATCTAGTAGAATAAAAGTTCTTAGTATGATCTAGTTGTGAGTTTTGCTTTATAATTCTTCTATGTAATCAAGTCCGTGAGATATATAATAAAGATTAGTGTTGAGTCAAGGGCTTGATTATTTTGCCATGATCCTAAGGGAACAAAAGAAAAGAGAAAGAAATAAAAAGAAACAAAGAGATCATGTGAGTCTTATGGAGAGTAATGAGCTCACATAGAAAAAGTATCATGAATAAAAGTTGTTGAGGGTTGACAAACATAGTTTTGGTCATCGTTGCAATTAATAGGAAGTAATAAAGAAAGAGAGGTCTTCACATATAGATATACTATCTTGGACATCTTTTATGATTGTGAGAACTCATTAAAATATGACATGCTAAAGAGTTGATGTTGGACAAGGAAGACAACGTAATAGGTTATGTTTTCTTACATCTGAGATAAATTATATTGTAATGGATCGTCCAACATGGTTGAGCTTGCCTTTCCCTCTCATGCTAGCCAAATTCATCGCACCAAGTACAGATACTACTTGTGCTTCCAAATACCCTTAAACCAGTTTTGCCATGAGAGTCCACCATACCTACCTATGGATTGAGTAAGATCCTCCAAGTAAGTTGTCATTGGTGCAAAGCAATAAAAATTGCTCTCTAAATATGTATGACTTATTAGTGTGGGAGAAAATAAACTTTATACGATCGTGCGATATGGAAGAAATAAAAGCAACAGACTGCATAATAAAGGTCCATATCACAAGTGGCAATATGAAGTGACGTTCTTTCGCACTAAGATTTTGTGCATCAAACCATAAAAGCGCATGACAACCTCTGCTTCCCTCTACGAAGGGCATATCTTCTACTTTTATCTCCTACCTTGCATAAGAGTCATGGTGATGTTCACCCTTCCTTTTTACATTTCATCCTTTGGCAAGCACAGTATATCGGGAAGATCCTGGTATATATGGATAATTGGATGTGAGTTCTCATGAACTATTATCATTGACATTACCCTTGAGGTAAAACGTTGGGAGGCAATACTATAAGCCCCTATCTTTCTCTGTGTCCGATTAAAACTCCATACCCATAAGTATTGCGTGAGTGTCAGCAATTGTGAAAGACTATATGATAGTTGAGTATGTGGACTTGCTAAAAAGCTCTTATATATTGATTCATTTCTATGTTATGATAAATTGCAATTGCTCCAATGACTGAGATTATATTTTGTTAGTTTTCAATGAAGTTTCTGATTCATACTTGAAATTGTGATTGAATTATTACTCTAGCATAAGAAATCATATGACAAGAATTATATAAGTTGATGTTCTAAGAATAATCATGATGCCCTCATGTCCGTATTTTATATTGATCGACACCTCTATCTCTAAACATGTGGACAAATTTTTCGATTTCGGCTTTCGCTTGAGGACAAGCGAGTTCTAAGCTTGGGAGAGTTGATACGTCCATTTTGCATCATGCTTTTATATCGATATTTATTGCATTATGGGCTGTTATTACACATTATGTCACAATGCTTATGCCTATTCTCTCTTATTTTACAAGGTTTACATAAAGAGGGAGAATGCTGGCAGGTGGGATTCTGGGCTGGAAAAGGAGCAAATATTAGAGACCTATTCTGCACAGCTCCAAAAGTCTTGAAACTTCACGGAAAACGTTTTTAGAATATATAAAAAATACTCAGTGGAAGAGATTCACCAGGGGGCACACCCTGCCCATGAGGGTGGGGGCGCGCCCTACCCCCCTGGGCGCGCCCCTACCTCGTGGGCCCCCTGGTGGCCCTCTGGTGGCCATCTTCTGCTATATGAAGTCTTTCGATGGGAAAAAATAAGAAGCCATCTTCTCGGATGAAACTCCGCCGCCACGAGGCGGAACCTTGGCGGAACCAATCTAGGGCTCCGGCAGAGCTGTTCTGCCGGGGAAACTTCCCTCCTGGAGGGGGAAATCATCACCAACGCTCCTCTCATCGGGAGAGGGCAATATCCATCAACATCTTCATCAGCACCATCTCCTCTCAAAACCCTAGTTCATCTCTTGTATCCAATTCTTGTCTCCAAGTCCGGGATTGGTGCTGGTAGGTTGCTAGTAGTGTTAATTACTCCTTGTAGTTGATTCTAGTTGGTTTATTTGGTGGAAGATCATATGTTCAGATCCTATATGCATATTAATACCCCTCTGATTATGAACATGTTTATGCTTTGTGAGTAGTTACGTTTGTTCCTGAGGACATGGGAGAAGTCTTGCTATTAGTAGTCATGTGAATTTGGTATTCGTTCAATATTTTGATGAGATGTATGTTGTCTCTCCTCTAGTGGTTTTATGTGAACGTCGACTACATGACACTTCACCATTATTTGGTCCTAGAGGAAGGCATTGGGAAGTAATAAGTAGATGATGGGTTGCTAGAGTGACACAAGCTTAAACCCTAGTTTATGCGTTGCTTCGTAAGGGGCTGATTTGGATCCATATGTTTCATGCTATGGTTAGGTTTACCTTAATACTTTTGTTGTAGTTGCGGATGCTTGCAATAGATGTTAATCATAAGTGGGATGCTTGTCCAAGTAAGGACAGTACCAAGCACCGGCCCACCCACATACCAAATTATCAAAGTACCGAACGCGAATCATATGAGCGTGATGAAAACTAGCTTGATGATATTCCCATGTGTCCTTGGGAGCGCTTTTCTCTATATAAGAGTTTGTCCAGGCTTGTCCTTCGCTACAAAAAGGATTGGGCCACCTTGCTGCACCTTATTTACTTTTGTTACTTGTTGCTCGTTACAAATTATCCTATCACAAAACTATTTGTTACCACTTATTTCAGTACTTGCAGAGAATACCTTACTGAAAAATACTTATCATTTCCTTCTGCTACTCGTTGGGTTCGACACTCTTACTTATCGAAAGGACTATGATAGATCCCCTATACTTGTGGCTCATCAATGCTCTACTTCTGAGATTGTGTTATTTACTCTTGAAGTTCGTGGTATATGTTCCTAAGATGCCCCTATGGGTTGAACCTATGCCTTCTTTAGTCTGTGTGAACCCAAAGTTTATGCGGGTTATATCTACTGGTGTTTTGCCAGATAAAATTTCAACTGCATAACTTCTTTGAAGACGGGAAGTGAATGAAAGGTTAGGCATTGAAGAAGTGGGAGTCGACCTTGAACTTTGCGTTCATGCCCATGTACACGATGCAGATCTTTTCATGGAAGCTTCTCATGAAAATAATTACCCCCTTGTTACAAGTTCATCTTGTATCAGTGGTTTGATTATTTACAATTGTGGTTCTAACCAAATTGTTCTCCTTCAACTCCGTTTCTCAGACAAGTTAAAGCACTTGTCTTTTGCAGATCAATGCATCTCCACAACCTCTATTTTGATCTTCCTCCGAGTATTACCCTCAGGTATCTCGATAATATCACCGAACCATGTTGTTTATTAGGAGCCTTCATCAAGTAGTATTCCTCACCGATTCCAATGTTTCCTGGTTCCGAGTTGTTAGTCACTCGAGGACACCGATAACCAAACCGGGTCCTCACCACGGTTCAACAACTCTTAGTAATCTCCTTTACTTACGAGTTTGTACTCGATCACGTCATTTCTAGCCTGATCGGCCATATCATTAGCGTGCTAAATTTTAACCATGCTACCTGGTCCTTAATGGAGCACTTTTTTGACGGTGAGCTAAGCTTACGTCGCTCTTCCTCATCATGTCGTTTCACCTCGAACAGCAAGCTTGATTCCGAGTTGGAGACGTATCCGTGGTTCCAATAATCTTTCGCTACAACACTCATTTTGCTTGATGCAACCATTGTTCGATTGCTTCTTCATGGATCCTCTCGACAAAATTTGTCGTGGTCATCATCAACATTTTGACTCCTTCCAGAATAGCAATCAAATTCATAATAAGAAGTACCATCCTTCCCCTCGATGATTTGTGTTATCATCGACCACTTTATTGCCTTTTGTTCAACACAAACTTGTTTGTGTTTCGTGTTATACCTTCAGATCCTTGCTATCTAGCATTTGTTCTTTACCTTGGAGTATTACCATCTTTTATGTCAAGAATGTTGTGAGAGTTTCACCACCTCTTAAGAATTCTTGGTATAGTGATACTTCTCACCGTCACCATTCTTTCTCGTGTTGTTTCTAACCGGAATACCGACAAATGGTCTGTGATTTTTAAAATTCAATAATTCTAGCAACCCTATTGCTTTGACGTTAATGGTCGATAGCTTCATTCTAAGTCTATTTCTCACTGATCATCATTCAAACATTAATCGTGCTACCTAGTCCAGATTTTTGGGTGCACTTTTCAACCAATATTTAAATTGTGTATGTTTTATTGAGCATACATCATTATATCATTTGATCTGTCAAATGTTATCTCCTTGTTCACATAATCATGGAAATCCATCTTTTGGAAATCTCAATGAATCATCATTGAGTCCTTTAGCCACCTCCTCATCCTCTCCTTGGTTTAATGATGAACTCTTGTTTTGGAACTCACTTCTGTAGTTCATTTCCCGAGAATCTTACAATGACATCTCATAAATTTGTGTTGCACCTTTTCTTCTCAGGCATCCTAAGTCTGAGGTATCCTGACACCAATCGGATCTGAATCTCGGTCAGATATGATGGTTGGAACATATTTTCAAGGGTTATAAAATCGGTCATTATATGACCCGGTAAGGTGATGTCAAGCCTAGAACACCTCGCCAGAGGCCCTATTGTTATAGAATCCCTTTAAAAAGGGTTATCCTTTCTTCCATGTGGAAATTGTAAGACTTATTCTATAAGTTTTTTTCTTGATGGATCCTTTGTGTTTCCAAAGTCTGATGTTCACCTGATGACCATGTCAATGCTATCTCGAAGCATGTTTATGGTACTTCAATTTTCAACAAGAACATTCGAAGCCCAAGGCTAAATGTTTCCTGCTCAATTATCCAAACACCGTTGTATGGGTAATGTCATTAAATTTCTCTCCCCTACCTAAAGAGTTTTCTACATTATATCCTGTCATGGATATCGTGCTCTGCTTATCCTTGGGAAGGATATACCCTTGAAATATGTGTTTAAACACATTTTCCTTTCCATTGTTCTGTTTGATCTGATAATCATATTTTCCTTTCCATTGGTTGGTTTATCGTTTCTTGTGATATATATGATCTAAGCAGTAATATTCTCCTGCTTATGTAAACACCTCGGTGTACAACTCTGTCAGTAAGACCCTGTTACTATTGTTGATGACATTCCGGTAACCACCAATGGACGACAACTTTGCCTATTGGTTCGCCTCGTTTCAACGAGCAGGAAAATGGTTCTCTTCGTCCCTCGCCCTTGGTACCGACATTGTTGCTGACATATAACTGACATGCTACCCTCTGACATGCCTTGCTATCATGACTATGCAAGATGTCACTTCCATTCCTACGCACATGGTGGGCCCATAACCTACAGTTTCACAGGATCGAAACCTGACTCTCCTGTACACCCCAGCTCCTAAGGGTTATTCCTCAAGCTTGGCTTCATATGTAATTCACGAGCCACCTTCCAAGAAATCATCAATTCTAGTATCAAACATAATACTTATTCCCGTTACTCTAAAACCCTTTCACACTCTGTTTTAGGCAACGAACGATTGACTAGCCACTTGAAACTTCTTACCGTACCTTCTTGCTTGGCTCTCGATGTGTTCCATTCGACCAATTCGAGAGTTACTCATGTGATCTTTCATGGGATAAACCCTAGATGATTTCCCTTGATAGCATTCTATCGTTGTCGGGCTGCCCCTTTCTTATTCGTAAGTACAATGGAGTTTCCGAAGAAAGAATGTCGTCTTCATCTTAATGACCTGAAGCAGAAAAATGAAGGCATCAATGTAATGGATCGACCACTTCGAGAAGAGCAACCAAGACCGAGAAGATTTGTTAGAATTTCGTAACCATACCTTACCCCCTAGTCCCCCTCTTAAATCTCTGGACGAGATTTCTTGTAGTGGAGGAGAATTGTGACGCCCGGGTAATTAAGCTACAGTGAACCTCTGCTAATGATGGCATGTCACCTCGGTTACTGTCGATAAACTCGTGTTATTTTAAAATCGATTCAAATTCAAATTCAAAATCAAGCAAACAATAAAAGTTTTCAAATATTAAAACTAAAATGTTCACCATGTGGCAAATAATCCCTAACTAGTTTTGGTGGTGGAACCAACCTTTTTCAAAGTGTTTAAATGCCCTAAAACTAATTAAACCAGTGGCTAAAATAATAATTTAATTGCTTTTGAAAATATAGAAATATTAAACTAATTTATTTTGGGTTCAAACTAGGTTTGGCAGTGTCCTATTTTGATGATACTAATTTAGGTGCTAACTTAGTATATTAAAGAAACTAAGAATATCATAAACTAATATGAAAACAGAAAAGCAAACTAAGAGAAAACAAAAGAATAAAAGGAAAACAACCTCCGCCCCTCCCGACTGGGCCTTGGCCCAGTTGGCCGTGCGGCCCAGCTAGCCAACCGGCCCAACTGCACCCCCTCTCTGGCCTACAAGGCCACCTCTCCCTCCCCCGTAACCCTAAATCCCCACTCCCCCCACGATCCCCACTCCCCCACCCACTCCCCGACCCCCTCCTGGATCGGGATCGACCCCGACCACACCCAGTTTCGCCCTACGCCGCCCCGCCGCTCGACGCCAACGCCACCACCCCGGATCGCCGTTGCCTCCTCGCCCCTCCGCTCCCTCGCGCGATGCCTTCTTGAAGCCGCGGCCGCGCCTCGCCCCCGACCCGACGTGCCCATCGCCCACCGTCGCTGCTCGCCGGCACCGCCCCGCCAACCTGTCGCGGATCGCTGCCGCCCTCCTCGTCCTCCTCCCCAAGTCGCTCCCCGCGCCTCACTGCCCTGTCCCTACAGCCCCCGTGAGCTTCCCCTCCTCTCTCCCTCGCACCCGCATGCACGCTCACCACCGCCCGCTCGCCCTGCCTCTGCTGCTGCTACCCGCGCACGCATCGCCCCGACGACCTCCGCTCGCCCGCGCGTCCCACTGCCCCTGCTCACCCCGCTCCCTCTCTCACACACGTGCACGTCAATAAGTTAATTAATCATGGTTAATTAATCTAATTAACTATTTAGTTTAACTAAACAATAATTAGATTAGCTAATTCCTAATTAACCTAAATAGGGTATGACAGGTGGGACCCACACGTCAGTTTGACCCAGTCAACCCCCTGTTGAGTACTAACATCATGCTGACGTCAGCAAACACTATTCTGGATAATGTTGATTAAATTAATTAAATAAATCCTAAAAATGTTTTAAATCTTTTAAAATTAATATAAAATAAACCGTAGCTTGGATGGAAAAACTTTGTACATGGAAGTTGCTGAGAACGACGAGACAAGTCCGGATACGCAGCTCGTTCGTCCGCCACGCATCCCTAGCATAGAGAACATGCAACTTTTTCCTTCCGATTCATCTGTCCGAAAACGCGAAACACCGGGGATATTTTCCCGAATGTTTCCCCCTTCACCGGTATCACCTCATAGCACGTTAGGGCACACCTAGCATCACGCTTTGTCATGTCATGCATCGTCATGCATTTGTTTGCATTATATTTATTGTTTCTTCCCCCTCTTCTCTCGCTAGACACCGAGACCGACACTGCTGCTACCCAGTACGACTATGGTGTTGACGACCCCTCTCTCTTGCCAGAGCAACCAGGCAAGCCCCCCCCCCTTGATCACCAGATATCGCCTACTCTTCTCTCTATTGCTTGCATTAGAGTAGTGTAGCATGTTACTGCTTTCCGTTAATCCTATTCTGATGCATAGCCTGTCATTGTTGCTACAACTGTTGATACCTTACCTGCAATCATAAATGCTTAGTATAGGATGCTAGATTATCATCAGTGGCCCTACATTCTTGTCAGTCTGCCATGCTATACTATCGGGCCGTGATCACGTCGGGTGTTGATCACGGGTACATACTATACATAATACTATACATGTAGTGACTAAAGTCGGGTCGGCTCGTAGAGTACTCGTAAGTGATTTCAATGAGGGGGCTAAAAGGACAGGTGGCTCCATCCAGGTAGTGGTGGGCCTGAGTTCCCGACGGCCTCCAACTTTTACTTTGTGGCGGAGCGACAGGGCAGGTTGAGACCACCTAGGAGAGAGGTGGGCCTGGCCCTGGTCGGCATTCGCGGTTGCTTCAAGATAACACGCTTAACGAGATCTTGGTATTTGATCTAAGTCTGGCTACTGGCCTATACGCACTAACCAACTACGCGGGAACAGTTATGGGCACTCGACGTCGTGGTATCAGCCGAAGCCTTCGTGATGTCAGCGACTGAGCGGCGCGTGCTGGGTTGGACCGCGTAATGCAACTTCCTTTGTAATGGAGGTTGCTAGGTCTGCTCACCGGCCGCGTACGCAACGTGCAGGTGTGCAATGGGAGATGGGCCCAGACCCCTGCGCGCATAGGATTTAGACCGGCGTGCTGACCTCTCTGTTGTGCCTAGGTAGGGCTGCGACGTGTTGATCTTCCGAGGTCGGGCATGACCCATGAAAGTGTGTCCGGACAAAGGGATCGAGCATGTTGGGAAATGTGGTGCACCCCTGCAGGGAAGTTTATCTATTCGAATAGCCGTGATCTTCGGTAACAGGACGACTTGGAGTTGTACCTTGACCTTATGACAACTAGAACCAGATACTTAATAAAACACATCCTTCCAAGTGCCAGATACAACCGGTGATCGCTCTCTCATAGGGCGACGAGGGGAGGATCATCGGTTAGGTTTATGCTATGCGATGTTACTTGGTGAACTTACCATCTACTCTCTTCTTCTGCTGCAATATGGAGGTTACTAGAAGCGTAGTCTTTGAAAGGACTAGCTATCCCCCTCTTATTCCGGCATTCTGCAGTTCAGTCCACATATGTTGCCCCCTTTTCCATTTGATACCAATGCATACATATGTAGTGTAGCTCCTTGCTTGCGAGTACTTTGGATGAGTACTCACGGTTGCTTTGCTCCCCCTTTTCCCCCTTCCTATACCCGATTGCTGCGACCAGATGTTGGAGTCCCGGAGCCAGACGCCACTGTCGATGATGACTGCTACTACTCTGGAGGTGCCTATTACTACGTGCAGGCCGCTGACGACGACCAGGAGTAGTTTAGGAGGATCCCAGGCAGGAGGCCTGCGCCTCTTTTGATCTGTATCCCAGTTTGTGCTCGCCTTCTTAAGGCAAACTTGTTTCCTCATGTCTGTACTTAGATATTGTTGCTTCCGCTGACTCGTCTATGATCGAGCTCTTGTATTTGAGCCGTCGAGGCCCATGGCTTGTAATATGTTGCTTGTATGACTTATTTTATTTGTAGAGTTGTGTTTTGATATCTTCCTGTGAGTCCCTGATCTTGATCGTACACGTTTGCGTGTATGATTAGTGTACGGTCAAATCGGGGGCGTCACATAAAGAGTTCATCATAAAGGGTTACTTCGATGCAAGCTTTGACATCGATCCAGATGACTCTGAGTTTCGAGCTTAATATGTATGGTGGAGTAGCCATTTGGAGTAGATCCAAGCAGAGTGTGGTAGCATCATCTACATATGCCATAGAGATTTGCAAACTACGCATGGATCTGAATGTTGCAGACCTATTGACTAAAAGCCTCTCTCACGAGAAAAACATGATGAGCCCCAAAACTCGTTGGGTGTTAGATTCATTATGATGCAACATAGATTATTGACTCTAGTGCAAGTGGGAGACTGTAGGAAATATGCCCTAGTGGCAATAATAAATTGGCTATTATCATATTTCCTTGTTAATAATTCTAGAATGGTATTGACCGGAAACTTAAATACATGTGTGAATACATAAAGAACAATGTCTCCCTAATAAGCCTCTACAAGACTAGCTCATTGATCAAGGATGGTTAAGGTTTCCTAACCATAGATATGAGTTGTCATTTGATTACCCGATCACAACATTAGGTGAATGATGTGATGTCAAGTATCTGTTCCTTAGACCATGAGATCATGTCACTCGCGGACACCGGTGGAATACCTTGTGTGCTATAAAACGTCACTTCATAATTGGGTGACCATAAAGGTGCTATACAGGTATCTCCGAAGGTGTCTGTTGAGTTGCATGGATCGAGACTGGGATTTGTCACTCCGTGTGATGGAGAGATATCACTGGGCCCTCTCGGTAATACAACATCACAAGAAGCTTCATGTGACTACTGATTTTAGTCACGGGATCTTGTATTATGGAATGAGTAAAGAGACTTACCGCTAACGAGATTGAACTAGGTATATTAACGATCAAATCTCGGGCAAGTAACATATCGCCGGACAAAGGGAATTGTATACGGGATTAACTGAATCCTCAACATCGTGGTTCAACCGATAAAGATCTTCGTTGAATATGTAGAATCAATATTGGCATCCAGGCCCCGTGCTACCTCTTGAGCACTGCATTGGTTTTCCCTTGAACAGAAAAGGGTGATGCAGCAAAGTAGCGTAAGTATTTCACTCAGCCTTTGAGAACCAAGGTATCAATCCAGTAGGAGACTACACGCAATTCCCTCGTACCTACACAAACAAATAAGAACCTAACCAACGCGATAAAGGGCTTGTCAATCCCTTCACGGTCACTTACGGGAGTGAGATCTGATAGAGATAATAATAATAATAATAAGATAAATATTTTTGGTATTTTTATGATATAGATTGAAAGTAAAGATTGCAAAATAAAATAGATTGGAAACTTATATGATAAGAGATAGACCCGGGGGCCATAGGTTTCACTAGTGGCTTCTCTCAAGATAGCATAAGTACTATGGTGGGTGAACAAATTACTGTCGAGCAATTGATAGAAAAGTGCATAATTATGAGAATATCTAGGCATGATCATGTATATAGGCATCATGTCCGCGACAAGTAGACCGAAACGATTCTGCATCTACTACTATTACTCCACACATCGACCGCTATCCAGCATGCATCTAGAGTATTAAGTTCATAAGAACAGGGTAATGCATTAGGCAAGATGACATGATGTAGAGGGATAAACTCAAGCAATATGATATAAACCCCATCTTTTTATCCTCGATGGCAACAATACAATACATGCCTTGCTGCCCCTGCTGTCACTGGGAAAGGACACCGCAAGATTGAACCCAAAGCTAAGCACTTCTCATGTTGCAAGAAAGATCAATCTAGTAGGCCAAACAAAACTGATAATTCGAAGAGACTTGCAAAGATAACCAATCATACATAAAAGATTTCAGAGAAGAATCAATTATTGTTCATAGATAAACTTGATCATAAACCCACAATTCATCGGATCTTGACAAACACACCGCAAAAAGAATTACATCGAATAGATCTCCAAGAAGATCGATTAGAACTTTCTATTGAGATCCAAACATAGAGAAGAAGCCATCTAGCTAATAACTATGGACCCGAAGGTCTGTGGTAAAATACTCACACATCATCGGAGTGGCTATGGTGTTGATGTAGAAGCCCTCCGTGATCAATTCCCCCTCCGACGGAGCTTTGGAAAAGGCCCCAAGATGGGATATCTTGGGTACAGAAGGTTGCGGCAGTGGAAATAGGGTTTTCGTGGTGCTCCTGGATGTTTTCGGGGTATATGGATATATATAGGAGGAAGAAGTAGGCCGATGGAGCTGCGAGGGGCCCACGAGGGTGGGGGCGCCCACGGGGACAGGCGCGCCTCCCTACCTCGTGGCCACCTCATTTCTTTTTTGATGTCTACTCCAAGTCCCCTAGATCACGTTTTTTACAAAAATAACTCTCTCGAAGGTTTCATTCAGTTTGGATTCCGTTTGATATTCATTTTCTGCGAAACACTGAAATAGGCAAAAAAACAGCAATTTGCACTAGGCCTTGGGTTAGTAGGTTAGTCCCAAAAATAATATAGAAGTGTATAATGAAGCCCATTAAACATCCAAAACAGATAATATAATAGCATGGAACAGTCAAGAATTATAGATACGTTGGAGACGTATCATCCCGCTATTGATTATTGACTGAAGAGGTGTCTCGGTCATGTCTACATATTCTCGAACCCGTAGGGTCGCACACTTGACGTTTAGTAGCGTTAGGGTACCATTGAGATATTTAATAGTGGAAAGTCTGAGGGTTGTTCGAAGTTCCAAATGGGATCCAGGATATCATGAGGAGCTCTGGAATGGTCCATAGATAAAGATTTATATATGGTAAGTCATATTTAGGGTTCGGAAAATGTTTGGGTTTTCAGTATTGTACCGGGAAGGTTCTAGAAGGTTTTGGAGTGGGGCCCACATGAATGTGGGCAGTGGGGAAAGGCCCCACAACCCCGATCTAGGCGCACCAAGATCCCCCCTAAAAGTAATATGATCATGTCCTGAAGGGATAATATCAAGATCCCTAAAAAAAAGGGATAACGATCGGTGGGGATGGAAAGGAGGCATTTCCTTCCTTCCCCATTGGCCAACGACCGTAGGGGCTTGGAGGGCAAGGCAACAGCCCCCTCCACAACTATATAAAGGTGGGGAGGCGTTCAGGGCAGCCACGCTTCCACCCTTGCCTGTCTCCCTCCCATTACACCTCCTCCACCTTGCGTAGACGCCCCCTGTTGCAGTTCCGCTGCTACCACAACCACCACACCATCATGTTGGTTCAGATCTCACCTACCTACTCTCCCTTAATTGATGGATCAAGAAGGAGAGGATGCCACCGAGCCAAACATGTGCTAAACTCGGAGGTGCCGTCCATTTGGCGCTAGATCTGTTTGGATCATGATTGGATCGTGAAGAGTATGACTACATCAACCGCATTATAAATGCTTCAACTTTCAGTATACAAGGGTATGTCAAAATACTCCCCTCTCATTTATATGCATCTCCTAGATTAGATCTTGGGTGTTTCATAGGAAATTTTTTGATTTTCATGCAACGCTCCCCATCATCACTTCCTTGGAGGGAAGCTAGTCATCGTTGAAGGGATGGGTGTTACCGCGAAGGCACATGAACACCATGAAGGCTCACCCTATTCTCGTTGAGATATCACCATGAAGGAGATTCTCAACCACTAGTGGTAGAATTGAGGTAACCTCCAAACCTTCATAAACTTTATGGGGGACAAATCACAAGTTGATTCCTCACTGGAGCACTCCTACCCCCTAGGAGTCTCCAACCTCGAAGAGTAACAAGATCAACGGGAAAATGCTTAAGACTTGGTCAAATCACAAATTGCTTCGGTGAAAAGAGAGAGGAGTGAATCTATCAATGGGTGAAATCTCTCTCAAGAACCTTCACAAATATCTCCGGGATCTAAGATTTGGTGTATGAGAAAGGAGATGGAGCCTTTTCTTAGTTCTAGGTCCAATATTTGTGTTTGCTCAACCTCTCCACGAAGTGGTGAACGGGTATATATAGCTTGGCCCCAAAACTAGTCGTTTGAGTGTACAGAGTTGTGTAAGTACCAGAAATCTAATCGTTGTTCGTTATGCAGAGGCTATATAAATAGCATATAGAAAGTAATAGGGGCACCAAACATGTAGTAAGTACCATACATCTGATGGCTATACGTGATGGACCAGACATCTGGTGGAGACCAGACATCTGGCACAAATATGTTGTTTGGTTCTGTGAGTATGACAGAAGTCCTGTGGGGATCGGACATCCAGTGCCTAGGTGGAGGATCGGACATCAAGTGGAGGCCGGACATCCGACATACCTTGACTTAGTGCTAGGATTGGTATTTTGGTAGGTATATTTTGCCTTCGACTTTCTGTGTATGGTTTTAGTGGAATAGTTTATAGAAGATATTGTCTTGAGCAACTCCATCGCGAACCCCTTTTGATGGAAATATGCCCTAGAGGCAATAATAAAATGGTTATTATTATATTTCCTTATTCATGATAAAGGTTTATTATTCATGCCGGAATTGTATTAATCGGAAACTTAAATACATGTGTGGATACATAAACAAATATCGTGTCCCTAGTGAGCCTCTACTAGACTAGCTCGTTGATCAAAGATGGTTAATGTTTCCTAACCATATACATGAGTTGTCATTTGATAACGGGATCACATCATTAGGAGAATGATGTGATGGACAAGACCCAACCGTTAGCATATCATATGATCATTCAGTTTATTGCTACTGCTTTCTTAATGTCAAATACATGTTCCTTCTACCATGAGATCATGCAACTCTCGGATACCGGAGGAATACCTTGTGTTGTATCAAACCTCACAACATAACTGGGTGATCATAAAGTTGCTCTACAGGTATCTCTGAAGGTGTCTGTTGAGTTGGCGTGAATCGAGATTGGGATTTGTCAATCCATGTATCAAAGAGGTATATCTGGGCCCTCTCGGTAATACACATCACAAGAAGCTTGCAAGCAAAGTGACTAAGGAGTTAGTTGCAAGATGATGTATTATGAAACGAGTAAAGAGACTAGCTGGTAACGAGATTGAACTAGGTATAGAGATACCGACGATCGAATCTCGGGCAAGTAACATACCGACAAACAAAGGGAATTACGTATGTTGTCATAAAGGTTCAACCGACAAAAGATCTTCATGGAATATGTAGGAATCAATATGGGCATCTAGGTCCCGCTATTGGTTATTGACCGGAGAGGTGTCTCGATCATGACTACATAATTCCCAAACCCGTAGGGTCGCACACTTAACGTTCGTTGACGCTAGAGTAGTATTGGGATATTTGATGAGTGCTAACCAAATGTTGTTCGGAGTCCAGGATGAGATCCCGGACATCATGAGGAGTCTTTAAATGGTCGAGAGGTAAAGATTTATATATGGGAAGTCATATTTTGGGTTCCGGAAAAATGTGTCGTTTTTTGTGATTGTACCGGGAAGCTTCCAGAAGGTTCCAGAGGATTCCGGAGGGGTCCGGAAGTCCACAAGTGGGTTCACCACAACCCAAGGACTAGCATGGGCTATGGGGAGGTGCCCTGGCCTTATTGGTCTAGGTGCACCAAGTCCTCAAAAGCCCATGTGGATAGTGAAGGCAAAAAAGGAAGGGGTCATAGTAGGAATAGGATTGGACTTGGAGTCCAAGTCCTCTCCCCCTAAGATGCTGATACGTCTCCAACGTATCTATAATTTTTGATTGTTCCATGCAGTTATATTATCATTCTTGGATGTTTTATAATCATTTTTGGGGACTAACCTATTAACATAGTGCCAAGTGCTAGTTGTTGTTTTTTGCTTGTTTTTTTACATCAAAGGAAATCAATATCAAACGGAGTCCAAACACTGCGAAACTTTTTGCAGATTTTTTATGGAGCAAAACACCCAGCATGGGCCAGAGCAACACCTAGGGGTGCCTCGAGGGGGGCACAACCCACCAGGGCGCGTCTGGGGGCCCAGGCGCGCCCAGGTGGGTTGTGCCCACCTCGGTGGCTTCCCGCACCCCTCTTTACCCTATAAATTCCCAAAATTCCACAAACCCTCGGGGTTAACCTAGATCAGAAGTTCCACCGTCGCAAGGCTCTGTAGCCACGAAAAGCCAATCTAGACCCTGTTTCGGCACCTTGCCGGATGGGGAATCATCTCTGGTGGCCATCTTCATCAACCCGACGGCCACCACGATGAGGAGGGAGTAGTCCAACCTCGGGGCTGAGGGTTTTTACCAGTAGCTATGTGTTTAATCTCTCTCTCTCGTGTTCTTGAGATGCCATGATCTTGATGTATCGCGTTGATACGTCCATTTTGCATCATGCTTCTATATCAATATTTATTGCATTATGGGCTGTTATTACACATTATGTCATAATACTTATGCCTATTCTCTCTTATTTTACATGGTTTACATGAAGAGGGAGAATGCCGGCAACTAGAATTCTTGGCTTGAAAAGGAGCAAATATTAGAGACCTATTCTGCACAACTCCAAAAGTCCTAAAACTTCACGGGAGCATGTTTTGGAATATATAAAAAATACTGGTGAAAGAATTAACCAGAGGGGGCCCACACCCTGGCTACGAGGGTGGGGGGCGCGTCCCCTGTCTTGTGGGCCCCCTGGCAGGCCTCCAGTGCCCATCTTCTGCTATATGAAGTCTTTCGTCTGAGAAAAAATCATAAGCAAGCTTATGGGACGAAACTCCGCCGCCACGAGGCGGAACCTTGGCGAAACCAATCTAGGGCTCCAGCGGAGCTGTTCTGCCGGGGAAACATCCCTCCGGGGGGGATCATCACCATCGATCCTCTCAGCGTGGGGGGGGGAGGGGGGTCAATCTCCATCAACATCTTCACCATACCATCTCATCTCAAACCCTAGTTTATCTCTTGTATCCAATCTTTGTCTCAAATCCTCATATTGGTACCTATGTGTTGCTAGTAGTGTTGATTACTCCTTGTAGTTGATGATAGTTGGTTTACTTGGTGGAAGATCATATGTTCAAATCCTTTATGCATATTAATACCCCTCTGATTATGAACATGAATTTTATTTGTGAGTAGTTACATTTGTTCTTGAGGACATGGGAGAAGTCTTGCTATAAGTAGTCATGTGAATTTGGTATTCGTTCGATATTTTGATGAGATGTATGTTGTCTTTCCTCTAGTGGTGTCATGTGAACGTTGACTACATGACACTTCACCATTGTTTGGGCCTAGGGGAAGGAATTGGGAAGTAATAAGTAGACGATGGGTTGCTAGAGTGACAGAAGCTTAAACCCTAGTTTATGTGTTGCTTCGTAAGGGGCTGATTTGGATCCATATGTTTCATGCTATGGTTAGGTTTACCTTAGTACTTCTTTTGTAGTTGCAGATGCTTGAAAGAGGGGTTAATCATAAGTGGGATGCTTTTCCAAGGAAGGGCAGCACCCAAGCACCGGTCCACCCACATATCAAATTATCAAAGTACTGAACGCGAATCATATGAGCGTGATGAAAACTAGCTTGATGATAATTCCCATGTGTCCTCGGGAGCGCTTTCCTTTATATAAGAGTTTGTCCAGGCTTGTCCTTTTCTACAAAAGGATTGGGTCATCTTTCTACACTTTATTTACTTTTATTACTTGTTACCCGTTACAAATTACCTTATCACAAAACTACCTGTTACCTATAATTTCAGTGCTTGCAGAGAATACCTTACTGAAAACTGCTTATCACTTCCTTCTGCTCCTCGTTGGGTTCGACACTCTTACTTATCAAAAGGACTACGATAGATCCCCTATACTTTTGGGTCATCAAGACTCTTTTCTGGCGCCGTTGTTGTGGAGTAAAGCGCCTTTGGTAGGTGGAATTTGGTAAGGAAAAATTTATATAGTGTGCTGAAATTTACTGTCACTTGTTACTATGGAAAGTAATCCTTTGAGGGGCTTGTTCGGGGTATCTTCACCCCGACCAGTAGAGAAAAGAGTTGCTCCTCTACCTACTGAACCTACTGAAAATCTTTACTTTGAAATTCCTTCGGGTATGATAGAGAAACTGCTAGCTAATCCTTTCACAGGTGATGGAACCTTACATCCCAATTTGCACCTAATCTATGTGGATGAAGTTCGTGGATTATTTAAGCTTGCAGGTATGCCCGAGGATGTTATCAAGAAGAAGGTCTTCCCTTTATCTTTGAAGAGAAAGGCTTTGACTTGGTTTAGGCTATGTGATGATATGTGATCATGGAACTACAACCGATTGAAATTGGAATTTCATCAGAAGTTTTATCCTATGCATCTGGTTCATCGTGATCTTAATTATATATATAATTTTTGGCCTCGCGAAGGAGAAAGCATCACTCAAGTTTGGGGGAGGCTTAAGTCAATGTTATATTCATGCCCCAATCTTGAGGTCTCAAGAGAAATTATTATTCAAAAAAATTATGCTCGGCTTTCTCTCAATAATCGCTCCATACTCGAAACTTCTTATACTGGTTCTTTTATGATGAAGACTGTTGAATTCAAATTGGATTTATTGGAAAGAATTAAACGCAACTTTGAAGACTGGGATCTCGAAGAAGGTAAGGAGTCAGGTATAACACCTAAGTTTGATTGTGTTCAATCTTTTATGGACACCGACGTTTTCCATGAATTTAGCACTAAATATGATCTTGACTCTGAGATAGTAGATTCTTTCTGTGAATCCTTTGCTACTCATGTTGATCTCCCTAAGGAGAAGTGGTTTAAATATAATCCTCCCATTGAAGTAAAAGTAGTTGAACCTATTAAAGTTGAAGAAAAGACTATCACTTATAATGTTGATCCTGTTTTTCCTACTGCTTATATTGGGAAACCACCTTTCCCTGTTAGAATAAAGGATCGTGCTAAAACTTCAACTGTGGTTCATAAGAGTAATACTAGAAAACCTACACCCACAGAGCAAATTAAAGTTGAACCTAGTATTTCTATGGTTAGAGATCTATTGGCTAATAATATCGATGGGCATGTTATTTACTTCTATGATGAAACTGCTAGAATTGCTAGACCTGACACTAAAAATAAACATAGACCTGTTGTAGGCATGCCTGTTATTTCTGTTAAAATAGGAGATCATTGCTATCATGGCTTATGTGATATGGGTGCTAGTGCAAGTGCAATACCTCACTCCTTATACAAAGAAATTATGCATGATATTGCACCTGCTGAGATAGAAGAAATTGATGTTACAATTAAGCTTGCCAATAGAGACACTATTTCACCAGTTGGGATTGTTAGAGATGTTGTAGTCTTGTGTGGGAAATTTAAATATCCTGCTGATTTTCTTGTTCTTGGTTCCACACAAGATAACTTTTGTCCCATTATATTTGGTAGACCCTTCTTGAATACTATTAATGCTAAGATAGACTGCAAAAAGGATGTAGTTACTATTGGTTTGGGGGATATGTCTCATGAGTTTAATTTTGCTAAATTTCATAGACAACCCCATGATAAAGAATTTCCTAGTAAAGATGAAATTATTGGTCTTGATTCTATTGCCGTGCCTCCTAATGATCCTTTCGAACAATATTTGCTTGACCATGAAAATGATATGTTTATGAATGAAAGAAGGGAAATAGATGAAATATTCTTTAAACAGGGACCTATTTTGAAACACCACTTGCCTATTGAAATCCTAGGGGATCCTCCTCCACCCAAGGGTGATCCCATGTTTGAGCTTAAACCATTACATGATACTCTTAAATATGCTTATATTGATGAGAAAAAGATATATCATGTTATTATTAGTGCTAACCTTTCAGAGCAAGAAGAAAAGATATTATTGAAAGCTCTAAGAAGCACCGTGCTGCTATTGGATATACTCTTGATGATCTTAAGGGCATTAGACCCACTCTATGCCAGCACAAAATAAAATTGGAGAAAGACGCGAAACCGGTTGTTGATCAGCAATGACGGTTAAATCCTAAGATGAAAGAAGTGGTAAGAAAAGAAATACTAAAGCTTCGAGAGGCAGGTATAATTTATCCCGTTGCTGATAGTTAGTGGGTAAGTCCTGTCCATTGTGTCCCTAAGAAGGGAGGTATTACTATTGTTCCTAATGATAAAGATGAATTGATCCCACAAAGAATTGTTAGAGGTTATACAATGGTAATTGATTTCCGCAAATTAATTAAAGCTACTAATAAGGATCATTACCCTTTACCTTTTATTGATCAAATGCTAGAAAGATTATCCAGACATACACATTTCTGCGTTCTAGATGGTTATTCTAGTTTCTCTCAAATACCTGTGTCAAAAGAAGATAAAGAAAAGACCACTTTTACTTGCCCTTTCGGTAACTTTGCTTATAGACGTATTCCTTTTGGTTTATGCAATGCACCTACTACCTTTCAAAGATGTATGACTGCTATATTCTCTGACTTTTGTGAAAAGATTGTTGAGGTTTTCATGGATGATTTCTCTGTTTATGGAACTTCCTTTGATGATTGCTTAAGAAACCTTGATCGAGTTTTGCAGAGATGTGAAGAAACTAATCTTGTCTTGAATTGGGAGAAGTGCCACTTTATGGTTAATGAAGGTATTGTCTTGGGGCATAAAATTTCTGAAAGAGGTATTGAAGTTGATAAAGCTAAAGTTGATGCTATTGAAAAGATGCCGTGTCCTAAGGACATTAAAGGTATAAGAAGTTTCCTTGGTCATGCCGGTTTTTATAGGAGGTTCATTAAAGACTTCTCAAAAATTTACAGGCCTCTAACTAATCTCTTACAAAAAGATGTTCCTTTTGTCTTTGATGATGATTGTGTAGAAGCATTTGAAATACTTAATAAAGCCTTGATTTCTGCACCTATTGTTCAGCCTCCTGATTGGAATTTACCCTTTGAAATTATGTGATGCTAGTGATTATGCTGTAGGGGCTGTTCTAGGACAAAGAGTTGATAAGAAATTAAATGTTATCCAATATGCTAGTAAAACTCTAGACAGTGCCTAGAGAAATTATGCTACTACCGAAAAAGAATTTTTAGCAGTTGTATTTTCTTCTAATAAGTTCAGACCTTATATTGTTGATTTTAAAGTAACTTTTCACACTGATCATGCTGCTATTAAATATCTTATGGAAAATAAATATGCTAAAGCTAGACTTATTAGATGGGTTCTCTTGCTACAAGAATTTGATTTGCATATTATTGATAGAAAGGGGGCTGAGAACCTTGTTGCAGACAACTTGTCTAGGTTAGAGAATGTTATTGATGACCCACTACCTATTGATGATAGCTTTCTTGATGAACATTTTTTGTCATAAATGCTTCTCGTACTGTTCCATGGTATGTTGATTATGCTAATTATATTGTTGCTAAATTTATACCACCTAGTTTCACATACCAACAAAAGAAAAAAATTCTATGATTTAAGACATTACTTCTGGGATGACCCACACCTTTATAAAGAAGGAGTAGATGGTGTTATTAGACGTTGTGTACCTGAGCATGAACAGGAACAGATCCTACGTAAGTGTCATTCCGCGTCTTATGGAGGACACCACGCTAGAGATAGAACTGCACATAGGTATTGCAATCCGGTTTTTATTTCCCTACTCTCTTCAAGGATGCCCGTAAGTTTGTCTTGTCTTGTGATGAATGTCAAAGAATTGGTAATATTAGTAGACGTCAAGAAATGCCTATGAATTATTCACTTGTTATTGAACCATTTGATGTTTGGGGCTTTGATTATATGGGACCGCTTCCTTCTTCTAATGGGTATACACATATTTTAGTTGCTCTTGATTACATTACTGAGTGGGTAGAAGCTATTCCAACTAGTAGTGTTGATCATAACACCTCTATTAAGATGCTTAAAGAAGTTATTTTTCCAAGGTTTGGAGTCCCTAGATACTTAATGACTGATGGTGGTTCACATTTTATTCATGGTGCTTTTCGTAAAATGCTTGCTAAGTATGATGTTAATCATAGAATTGCATCTCCATATCATCCACAGTCTAGTGGTCAGGTAGAACTAAGTAATAGAGAGCTTAAGTTAATTTTGCAAAAGACTGTTAATAGATCTAGAAAGAATTGGTCCAAGAAACTTGATGATGCATTATGGGCTTATAGAACTGCATATAAAAATCCTATGGGTATGTCTCTGTATAAAATGGTTTATGGAAAAGCATGTCACTTACCTCTCGAACTAGTAAATAAGGCATATTGGGCCATTAAAGATCTCAACTATGACTTCAAACTTGCCGGTGAGAAGAGGTTATTTGACATAAGCTCACTTGATGAATGGAGAACTCACGCTTATGAAAATGCCAAACTATTTAAAGAAAAGGTTAAAAGATGGCATGAAAAAAGGATACAAAAGCGTGAGTTTAATGTAGGAGATTATGTTTTGCTATACAACTCTTGTTTAAGATTTTTTGCAGGAAAACTCCTCTCTAAATGGGAAGGGCCTTATGTTATCGAGGAGGTCTATCGTTCCGGCGCCATAAAAATCAACAACTTTGAAGGCACAAATCCGAGGGTGGTGAACGGTCAAAGAATCAAACATTACATCTCAGATAATCCAATAAATGTTGAAACTAATGTTATTGAAATCGTAACCCCGGAGGAATATATAAGGGACACTTTCCAGAACGTTTTAGACTCCGAAAAGGAATAGGTATGTGGTACGGTAAGTAAACCGACTCCAGAACAGTTCTAATAGCAATTTTTCTCTGTTTTGGAATATTTAAGAAAATAGGAAAATGAGAAGCAGTCCGTGAAGGACACGAGGCTTCCATGAGGGTGGAGGGCGCGCCCTGCCCCCCTGGGCGCGCCCCCTGCCTCGTGGGCACCTCGTGTGCTCTCCGGACTCCGTTTTCTTGTACAATACTTCTTTCGGTCGGTAAAAATTCATTATATAATCTCCTGAAGGTTTTGACCATCGTACCACGCAAATATCCTCTGTTTTTGTTTTGAGCTGCTTCTGCATTAGATCTAGAGCAAGATGTCTTCTCAAGAATCGGTCGAGGAGAGTCGGGTGTCTCATCCGATACCGGGGCCAAGAGTAGACAGCGATGCTGACCACTTTGGGCCATCAACTAAGGAAGAGATGGAGGCCGACTTGAAAAGGATAGATGCCATGGATGAGGATCAAGAAGTTACTTCGCGTTTCCGAGCCGGATTCACGACGGGGAAACTACAGAGCTCATCTATTCCAAACTCGGTCATCCCTTCCAACGTTAGATTTCTTTCTTATGAAAATAGGAAAAAGAGTGTTACTTGTTCTCCCACAGCTATGCAACATCCTTGGGTGAAAGGAGATTTAGCCGTCACGGGCCAACTACGTAAGGAAATAATGGACCTCAAGAAGCAAGTCAATAAGCTCGAGGAAGAGAATCATATCCCGAGGGGCATCATCACCAAGAATATCACATCACCACCCCCGAATAAAGAGACATAAACACATGGGTATGGGCACTCCCCTTGGCAACTACCAAGCTTGGGGGACTGCCCCAGTATCATATCACCATCACACTCCTATCTTTACCATTTTTCTTAGTTTGATCCTTTTAGTAATATTTTGATCTAGTAGAATAAAGTTTTAGTATGATCTAGTTTTGAGTTTTGCTTTATGATCCTTCTATGTAATTGAGTCCGTGAGCTATATATAATAAAGATTAGTTTCGAGTCAAGGGCTTTGATTATCTTACTATGATCTTGAGGGAATAAAAGAAAGAACAAAAAGAATTAAAGAGATCATATTGATCTTATGGAGAGTAATGACTTCACATATAAAGAGTATGATGAATAAAAGTTGTTGAGATTTGACAAACATAGTTTTGGTCATCGTTGCAATTAATAGGAAGTAATAAAGAAAGAGAGGTTTTCACATATAAATATACTATCTTGGACATCTTTTATGATTGTGAGCACTCATTAAAATATGACACGCTAAAGAGTTGATGTTGGACAAGGAAGACAATGTAATGGGTTATGTTTTCTTATATCTGAAATAAATTATATTGTCATGCATCATCCAACATGTTGAGCTTGCCTTTCCCTCTGATGCTAGCCAAATTCTTTGCACCAAGTAGAGATACTACTTGTGCTTCCAAATATCCTTAAACCCAGTTTTGCCATGAGAATCCACCATATCTACCTATGGATTGAGTAAGATCCTTCAAGTAAGTTGTCATTGTTGCAAGCAATAAAAATTGCTCTCTAAATATGTATGATTTATTAGTATAGAAAATAAGCTTTATATGATCTTGTGATGTGGAAGAAATAAAAGCGATGGACTGCATAATAAAGGTCCATATCACAAGTGGCAATATAAAGTGACGTTCTTTTGCATTAAGATTTTGTGCATCCAACCATAAAAGCACATGACAACCTCTGCTTCCCTCTGTGGAGGGCTATCTTTTATCCTTGTCTTATACTTTATACAAGATTCATGGTGATTTTCACCTTTCCTTTTTACATTTTATCCTTTGGCAAGCACTTTGTGTTGGAAAGACCCTGATATATATAGCTAGTTGGATGTGAGTTTTCATGAACTATTATTGTTGACATTACCCTTGAGGTAAAAGGTTGGGAGGCAAAACTATAGGCCCCTATCTTTCTCTATGTCCGATTAAAAACTTCATACCCATAAATATTACGTGAGTGTTAGCAATTGTGAAAGACTACATGATAGTTGAGTATGTGGACTTGTTGAAAATCTCTTATATTGACTCTTTCCGATGTTATGATAAATTGCAATTGCTTCAATGATTGAGATTATAGTTTGTTCGTTTTCAATGAAGTTTCTGATTCATACTTGAAATTGTGAATGAATTGTTACTTTAGCATAAGAAACCATACGACAATATATATATATGTTGCTGTTCTAACAATGATCATGATGCCCTCATGTCCATATTTTATTTTATCGACACCTCTATCTCTAAACATGTGGACATATTTTTCGATATCAGCTTCCGCCTGAGGACAAGCGAGGTATAAGCTTGGGGGAGTTGATACGTCCATTTTGCATCATGCTTTTATATCAATATTTATTTCATTATGGGCTGTTATTACACATTATTTCATAATACTTATGCCTATTCTCTCTTATTTTACAAGGTTTACATGAAGAGGGAGAATGCTGGCAGCTGGAATTCTGGGCTGGAAAAGGAGCAAGTATTAGAGACCTATTCTGCACAACTCCAAAAGTCCTGAAACTTCACGGGAGCACGTTTTGGAATATATAAAAAATACTGGCGAAAGAATTAACCAGTGGGGGCCCACATCCTGGCCACGAGGGTGAGGGAGCGCCCCCTGTCTCATGGGCCCCTAGCAGGCCTACAGTGCCCATCTTCTACTATATGAAGGCTTTCGTCCGATAAAAAAAATCATAAGCAAGCTTATGGGACGAAACTCCGCCGCCACGAGGTGGAACCTTGGCGGAACCAATCTAGGGCTCAGGCGGAGCTATTCTGCCGGGGAAACATCCCTCCGGGAGGGGGAAATCATCACCATCGTCATCACTATCGATCCTCTCAGCGGGAGGAGGTCGATCTCCATCAACATCTTCACCAGCAGCATCTCATCTCAAACCCTAGTTCATCTCTTGTATCCAATCTTTGTCTCAAAACCTCAGATTGGTACCTGTGGATTGCTAGTAGTGTTGATTACTCCTTGTAGTTGATGCTAGTTGGTTTACTTGGAGGAAGATCATATGTTCAGATCCTTTATGCATATTATTACCCCTCTGATTATGAACATGAATATGATTTGTGATTAGTTACGTTTGTTCCTAAGGACATGGGAGAAGTCTTGCTATAAGGAGTCATGTGAATTTGGTATCCGTTCAATATTTTGATGAGATGTATGTTGTATTTCCTCTAGTGGTGTCATGTGAACGTTGACGACATGACACTTCACCATTGTTTGGGCCTAGGGAAAGCATTGGGAAGTAATAAGTAGATGATGGGTTGCTAGAGTAACAGAAGCTTATACCCTAGATTATGAGTTGCTTCGTAAGGGCTGATTTGGATCCATATGTTTCATGCTATGGTTAGGTTTACCTTAATACTTGTTTTGTAGTTACGGATGCTTGCAAGAGGGATTAATCATAAGTGGGATGCTTGTCCAAGGAAGGGCAGCACCCAAGCACCGGTCCACCCACATATCAAATTATCAAAGTACAGAACGCGAATCATATGAGCGTGATGAAAACTAGCTTGATGATAATTCCCATGTGTCCTCGGGAGCACTTTCCTTTATATAAGAGTTTGTCCAGGCTTGTCCTTTTCTACAAAAAGGATTGGGCCATCTTGCTGCACTTTATTTACTTTTATTACTTGTTACCCGTTACAAATTACCTTATCACAAAACTACCTGTTACCGATAATTTCAGTGCTTGCAGAGAATACCTTACTAAAAATACTTATCATTTCCTTCTGCTCCTCATTGGGTTCGACACTCTTACTTATCGAATGGACTACGATAGACCTCTATACTTGTGGGTCATCACGCGTGCTTTGTTAATATAGTCGGATCATATGGTATTTTCCCCTCTCTATCTTGTTGTGATGAATTGATTTTTTCATTTTTGAGATTTCGTTGTTATCGGATTGAATACTTTTATGGATTCGAGAACACTTGATATATGTCTTGCAATTGAATACTCGTGGTGACAATGGGGTATCGTATTGATTCGCTTGATATATGTTTTGGCACTCAACTCGCGGATTCCCGAGGTGACATTGGGGTAATCTATGCATAGGGGTTGATGCACGTTCTTGTATTTGTTTCTCCGGTAGAAATGTTGGGGCACTCTTTTGAGTTCTTTGTGTTGGATTGAATATTATGAATCTGAATTTGCTTTGGTGTTGTTTTAGTACGAACTCTACGATAGATTGATCAGAAAGAATAGCTTTGAGGTGGTTTCATACCCTACAAACAATTCCGTGTTATGTTCTCCACTAGATAGGAACTTTGGAGTGGTTCTTCATTGCACTTTGAAGGGTGGTTATATGATCCAGTTATATTAGCACTGTTGAGAGATTGCACTAGCAAAAGTATGGACCCTAGGCCTTGTTTTTAAGCATTGCAATACCGTTTTTGTGCCCGATTAACATTTGCTACCTTGCTGTTTTTATTTTTTTCAGATTATAAAAATATATTTCTACCATCAATATTACACTTTTATCACCATCTCTTCGTCGAACTAGTGCACCTATACAATTTGCCATTGTATTGGGTGTGTTGGGGACACAAGAGATTTCTTGTATTTGGTTGCAGGGTCATTTGAGAGAGACCATCTTCATCCTACACCTCTCACGGATTGATAAACCTTAGGTCATCCACTTGAGGGAAAATTGTTACTGTCCTACAAAACTCTACGCTTGGAGGCCCAACACGTGTCTACAAGAATAGAGTTGCGTAGTAGACATCAAGCTCTTTTCTGGCTCCGTTGCCGGGGAGGTGAGTGCGTGAAGGTATATCTTTAGATCTTGCAATTGAATCTTTTAGTTTCTTGTTTTATCACTAGTTTGGTTTATAAAAAGAAAACTACAAAAAAATGGAATTGAAGTTGCATCATATTATTCATCTTTATAATGTCTTTCGTGAGAATGATGGAAAGGAAAATTGTGCTCAATTGATAGAAGAAGAGTTCTATAAAATATTTGACAAAAAATCTTTGAATGATGAGCATGATTGCAATGTTGTTGGTATGAACTCTTTGAATATCCATGATATGTAAAGCCATAATCTTGGGGATACTATGGTTGATGAAGACGATATTTTTAGTACCCCAAGATTTGATGTGAAAATTTATTATAATGATTGCATGCCTCCTATTTATGATGATTATAATGGTGAAAGTGGATTTGGAGAGGTCATGACTTTATTTAGTGATGAATCCACCATTTTGGATGAGGATTCAATTGAATATGACAACAAAGTTCCTATCTATGATGATTATGGTGATGACATGTATCTATAAACAATAATGATAACCATGAAACTTGTCATCATGATTTTAATTTTCAATCCCATGATAGTTATTTTGTTGAGTTTGTTTCCACTACTATTCATGAGAATAAATTTGCTTGTGTGGAGAGTGAGAAAATTTCTGTGCTTATGCATCATGAAAAGAATGATTTATGTCATAGATATATTGTTGAATTAATTCATGATGCTACTGAAAATTATTATGAGAGAGGGACATTTTTCTTGTAGGTATTGCAATAATATCAAGTTTCCCCTCTATGTGTTGAAAATCTTGAAGTTATGCTTGTTTTGCCTTCCTATGATAGTTGATTCTTGTTCCCATAAATTTTTGCTCACAAAATCCCTATGCATAGGAAGTGGGTTGGACTTAAATGTACTAGTCGTATGCTTCATGATGCTCTCTTTATGTTTCAATTCTTATCTTTTATGCGAGCATCATTGAAATCATCATGCCTAGCTAAAAGGCATTAAAAAGCGCTTGTTGGGAGACAACCGAACATTTATTCCTACTGTTTTTGTGTGTTCACATGATTAATCTACTATAGTAATCATGTTTTATAGCTTTCGTTTTAATAAAGTGCCAAGTAAAGCCTTCGGGATGGTCTATGGTGATAGTTGATTTGATCTTGCTGAAAAACAGAAACTTTTGCACTCAGAAAAATAATTCTCCTTTTTAATAGAAGCGTGATAAAATGCTGATTCTTTTTCATAAGATTAATAGACAAATTTCCCAGGTTTTCCTAATTTTTCAGAATTTTTGGAGTATCACAAGTATGGTTGGAGTATAGCTTACTACAGATTGTTCTGTTTTTGACAGATTATGTTTTCATTACATAGTTTTCTTGTTTTCTAGTTTCCATGGATTATATTGCTCAATATAAATTGTGGAAATGTCATGATACAGTAGGCATTGTGTGAGAACAATTATGAATCTTGTATTTGACAGTACCAAAAGTTAAATGGTTTGCTCTTTATCATACTAATCTATCTCACAAAGTTCTGTTAAGTTTTGTGTGATTGAAGTTTTCTAGTTTTGGGTGAGATGTCGATATGAAGAGAATATGGAGTGACAAGACCCTAAGAATGGGGATGCCCAAGGCACCCCAAGGTAATATTCAAGGAATATCCAAGCAACTAAGCTTGGGAATGCCCCGGAAGGCATCCCCTCTTTCGTCTCCAACATTATCGGTAACCTCACTTGGAGCTATGTTTTCATTCGTCACATAATATGTGTTTTGCTTGGAGCATCATTTTATTTTGTTAGGATTTTATCGTTGTTATTTCGAATAATTTTTTTTATCTTTTATTTCAATAAAAGTGGCAATGATAGCCTTTACTATGCTTATTTTGCAAGTCTACATGTTGCTGTTTCAAAACAGAAAGTTTATCGATGTTGCAAAAATTCCCTAGGAAAGTCAGAATGCGATAAAATGTTGAAACTTTTTGAAAAATAAGCTCTGATAAATATTCTACAGTGTGGAAAATTTTCATAACTTTTGGATTTAGGGAAGTATTGATACTCTCGCATTCTTTACAGACTGTACTGTTTTGGCAGATTGTTGTTATGTTTCCATTGTTTGCATATGTTTGCCTGTTTAATGATTCTATTTGAGGATAGGAGTATTAAATATGCAGAGGCATTTAGTGTGAAATGTTGAATAATAATTTTAGTGATTTTCTATAGTAGAGAATGATAAGGTATTTTGCATTGGTTTATACTAACTTATCTCACGAGTTCTTGTTGAGTTTTGTGTGGATGAAGCTCTTAAGATTTAGGAAAACCGTGATATGAGACGAATTAAGGAGACACAAAAGCTCAAGCTTGGTTGAGCACCCCAAGATAATATTTCAAGAAGTCTCAAGCATCTAAGCTTGGGGATGCTCCGATAGGCATCTCACCTTTCCTCTTCAACAAGTTAGTATCGGTTGAGCCTATGTTTTTGCTTCTTCACATGAGTTGTGCTATTCTTAGAATGTCATTTTATTTTCATTTTTCTTGTTGTTTTAATAAATACTTAGATATTAAAGTTTTTAAATAAAATAGAGTCCTCAAATAGTTGCCAGGGAGGCTAGGTAAGCGGCATTCACATCCCGTCAACGAAGCTCTTTTCTATGGAATTGCTCTAGTGCTTCACTTATATCTTTTTGAGCACGGCGTGCTTTAGTATTTTTGAATAAATTCTCTCTTGCTTCACTTAAATTAATCTGAGATAATGAAATATTATGCTCATGATCTTCACTTATATTTGTTTGAGCTTATCAAAAGCTACAAATGAAAATTAGTCCCAAAGTGATAGATCCAAGAAGAATATAATAAAAACTTTCATTAAGATCATTGGACAAAATAAACTTGATTCCTTGTAATAGTTTTGAGATATGATGATGTGATATGTGAGTCATGTTGATGAGCAATTATGCTTTAGTAAGAATATTGGTGTTAAGGTTTGTGATTCCCTATGCAAGCATGAAAGTCAATAGTTATGCAATGAAATTACAGCCTACTTGTGGTGCATTATTCGGTGTTAATTATGCTTAATGCTCGCTTATGAGATTACTCAGTTCTTGGTTGGTCGCTTCCCAATCTTTTGCTAGCCTTCATTTTGCACTAAGTATGATCACTACTTGTGCATCCAAAATCCTTTAAACCAGCTTTGCTACATGAGTCCACTATACCTACCTATATGCGGTATTGTTGCTGTTCTAAGCAAATTTGTATGTGCCATCTCTAATTTTCAAATAAATTTCTCTTTTGTGTGCTCGTACCGCTCGCGAGACGGTAAGGGGTGGCCAATATTTTCCATGCTAGATGTGTTATTCTCATGATGAGTGTTTATTTAATAGTCATTGCACGAGAGTAAGGCAAAGGTATTAGGGATGCCCAGTCCCGAAATGATAAGTGAATTTACTTTATGTTGTCAAATAATAAATTCCTTAGAAAGTCTTGGTATGGAGGGCACCCGTGGATACGGTTAGCCATGGAAAGTGAAAGTGTGGTGGAAAAAGGAATAAACATTATTTTCTGTTTGGGAACCACCTATGATATATCTAGCATGGAAAGTGTTGGGAGCTCTAAGTCATTTTCGTTGGTGGGAAAAGTATGCCTCTCAAAATGTTTTTTTCTCTCAATTTTTGCTTTGAGCTTTGGCACCTCTACAAATCCCTTCTTCCCTCTGCGAAGGGCCTTTCTTTTACTTTATGCATTTTTTATTTTTTTATTTGAGTCTCCATCTTCTCTTATAAAGCACCAACTAGGGGGCACTATGATCATACTTGAGCATTGGGTGTAGCTAATATGCGAGTGAGTTTCATGAATGGATCAATGATTGAGCATGATGGGCTAGGGACAACTTATTTTAGCATTGATATTTTGAAAGACATGGTTTCTTGTTGGTATGGTTGAGTATTTAAGTTATCATGTCAAAACTAGACTATTGCTTTGAACAATATAAAAGTCCAAATGTCCATGCTATAAAGAAAACAAGATGAGATGACATGTTAGGCAGCATTCCACATCAAAAATTCTATTTTTATCATTTACCTACTCGAGGACGAGCAGGAATTAAGCTTGGGGATGCTGATACGTCTCCAACGTATCTATAATTTTTGATTGTTCCATGCTGTTATATTGTCATTCTTGGATGTTTTATAATCATTTTATATCATTTTTTGGGCCTAACCTATGGACATAGTGCCAAGTGCCAGTTACTATTTTTTGCTTGTTTTTTACATCACAGGAAATCAATATCAAACGGAGTCCAAACACCGCAAAACTTTTTGGAGATTTTTTATGGACCAGAACACCCATGATGGGCTAGAGCAACACCTGGGGGGCCTGAGGGGGGCACAACCCACCAGGGCGCGCCTGGGGGCCCAAGCGTGCCCAGGTAGGTTGTGCCCACCTCGGTGGCCTCCCGCACCCCTTCTTTACCCAATAAATTCCCAAAAATTTCTGAAATCCTCGGGGTTAACATAGATCAGAAGTTCCGCCGCCGCAAGGCTTTGTAGCCATTGCAAACCAATCTAGACCCCGTTCTGACACCCTGCCGGAGGGGGGAATCATCTCCGGTGGCCATCTTCATCATCCCTGCGGCCACCACGATGAGGAGGGAGTAGTCCACCATCGGGGCCGAGGGTTTGTACCAGTAGCTATGTGTTTAATCTCTCTCTCTCTCATGTTCTTGAGATGTCACGATCTTGATGTATCACGGGCTTTGTTAATATAGTCGGATCATATGGTGTTTTCCCCTCTCTATCTTATTGTGATGAATTGAGTTTTTCCCTTTGAGATTTTGTTGTTATCGGATTGAATACTTTTATGGATTTGAGAACACTTGATATATGTCTTGCAATTGAATACTCGTGGTGACAATGGGGTATCATATTGATTCACTTGATATATGTTTTGGCACTCAACTCGCGGATTCCCGAGGTGACATTGGGGTAATCTATGCATAGGGGTTGATGCACGTTCTTGTCTTTGTTTCTCCGGTAGAAATCTCGGGGCACTCTTTGAAGTTCTTTGTGTTGGATTGAATATTATGAATCTGAATTTGCTTTGGTGTTATTTTAGTATGAACTATAGGATAGATTGATCGAAAAGAATAGCTTTGAGGTGGTTTCGTACCCTACAAACTATTTCGTCTTATGTTCTCCGCTAGATAGGAACTTTGGAGTGATTCTTCGTTGCATTCTGAGGGGTGGTTATATGATCCAATTATATTAGCACTGTTGAGAGATTGCACTAGCAAAAGTACGGACCCTAGGCCTTGTTTTTAGGCATTGCAATACTGTTTTTGTGCCCGTTTACTATTTACTACCTTGCTATTTTTATTTATTCAGATTATAAAAATATATTTCTACCATCAATATTACACTTTTATCAACATCTCTTCGCCGAACTAGTGCACCTATACAATTTGCCATTTTATTGGGTGTGTTGGGGACACAAGAGATTTCTTGTATTTGGTTGCAGGGTCGTTTGAGAGAGACCATCTTCATCCTACACCTCTCACAGATTGATAAACCTTAGGTCATGCACTTGAGGGGAAATTGTTACTGTCCTACAAAACTTTGCGCTTGGAGGCCCAACATGTGTCTACAAGAATAAAGTTGCGTAGTAGACATCAGATGTGCCCTAGGGCTTGGAGGGCCTGTTTCCCACACCCCTCCACCTATATATAGAGGGGAGGGGCACCCCAAGAGGATACACCAAGCCCTTGGTGCCCCTCTCTCTCTCTCATTACTCCGTAGTTCCACCGCTTCATCCCCCCGACACTTAGCGAAGCGCTGTCGGTGGTCCACCACCACCATCACCACCATGATGTCGTGTTGGTTGTGACCCCATCTACTTCTCCTCTCTTGCTTGTTGGATCAAGAAGGAGGGGACGTCATCGAGCCGCATGTGTGCTAAACTCGGAGGTGTCATCCGTTTGGCACTAGATCGGTTGGATCGTGATCGAATCGCGAAGAGTACGACTACATCAACCGCGTGATAAACGCTTCCGCTTAGCGGTCTACAAGGGTATGTAGATGCTCTTCCCCTTACGTAGCTATGTATCTCCATGGATAGATCTTGCATGTGCATAGAATTTTTTTTGTTTTCCATGCAACGTTCCCCAACAGTGGCATCGTGAGCCAGGTCTATGCGTAGATGATATGCACGAGTAGAACACAAAGAAGTTGTGGGTGGTGATGTTCATACTGCTTACCACCGAAGTCTTATTTTGATTCGGCGACATTGTGGCATGAAGCATCCCGGACCAACCTTACATGTCCACGCACTTGAGACCGGTTCCACCGACTGACATGCAACTTGTTTTGCATAAAGGTGGCTGATGGGTGTCTGTTTCTCCTACTTTAGTTGAATCGAATTTGACTATGGCCGGTCCTTGAAGAAGGTTAAAACAGCAAACTTGATAATCACCATTGTGGTTTTTAGTAGGTAAGAACGGTTCTTGCTAGTTGCCCGTAGTAGCCACATAAAACTTGCAACACCAAAGTAGAGGACGTCTAACTTGTTTTTGCAGGGTATGTTGTGATGTGATATGGTCAAGACGTGATGTGATATACATTGTTGTATGAGATGATCATGTTTTGTAATATCGACAACCGGCATGAGCCTTAGGGTTGTCTTTTAATTATTGTATGAAATGCAAGCGCCATGTAATTGCTTTACTTTATCGCTATACGTTAGCAATAGTTGTAAAAGCAATAGTTGGCGAGACGACCCCGACACAACGATGGAGATCAAGGTGTCGAGCCGGTGACAATGGAGATCATGTCGATGCTTGGGAGATGGAGATCAAAAGCACAAGATGATGATGGCCATATCATGTCACATATTTTAATTGCATGTGATGTTTATCCTTTATACATCTTATTTTGCTTAGAACGGCGGTAGCATTATAAGATGATCCCTTCACTTGATTTCAAGATAAAAGTGTTCTCCCTGAGTATGCAGTCTTGCCAAAGTTCGTCGTTTCAAAGCACCACGTGATGATCGGGTGTGATAGACTCTGTTAGGAAATATGCAAGTTGTATTCCCATGGGGCCATAGGCCAGTATATATACATGTACAGGTGTAGGAAATAAGTAGAAACCCCCTTGTACAATGGGATAAAGACAAAAGGCTACATGACTATATATACTACTCTAACACCCCCCTCAAACTCATGGTGGATGAACAACACTGAGTTTGGAGAGATAGAAGCCATGTTGTGCTCTAGTCTGGGCCTGCGTAAAGAAATCCTCCAGTTGTAACTCGGAAGGCACATACTAAAGAGCAATAACCTGATCCTGCACACCAACGCACACATAAAATGCATCAACACCAATATGCTTGGTGAGCTCATGCTTCACAGGGTCACGTGTAATGCTAATAGCACATGTACTGTCAGACAATAGCAGAGTAGGCGTAGTGACAGAAACACCAAAATCTTGAAGTAACCACCATAACCAAGTCACCTCTGCCATCAAAAGATCCATAGCTCGCAACGCATCCTCTGCACTTGAACGGGAAACTGCGGTCTATTTCTTCGTCTTCTAGGAAATGAGAGAACCACCAAGGAAAACACAGTAAGCAAAAAGTGAACGACGACCCGAGGGATCACTAGCCCACGTAGCATCCGAAAAGGCCTAAAGCTGTAATGAACTGGAGCGAGGAAAGAACAGACGATGAGAGATTGTTCCAGGAAGATATCGAAGAACACGAAGAAGGTGACTGTAGTGGACTGCAGTGGGAGCAGAGACAAACTGACTCAAAATATGGACTGGATAAGAGATATCCGGATGAGTGACAACTAGATAGGCAAGACTCCCAACAAGATGACGATAACGCGTTGGATCAGACAAGGGGTCACCATCAGTATCACGAAGGTGAACATTGAGCTCCATGGGAGTCTCAACAATACGCTCATCAGTAAGTGCAACACGAGCAAGAAGATCCTGGATATACTTTTCCTGGGAAATAAAAAAGGCATCAGAGGTAGAAGAGACCTCTATCCCAAGAAAGTACCGAAGAGGGCCAAGATCAGACATAAGAAACTGCTCACTAAGATGGTACTTCACAAATGCAATATACTCAAGGCCATCACCAGTGATGATCATATCATCGACATAGAGAAGAAGAAGAGTCTGACCATGACCTGAAAGGGTGGATAAATAGCGTTGGATCATGAGCACTCGCTGAAAACCCTGCGGCGGTCACTACAGAGGCAAAATGCTCAAACTGGGCACAAGGGGATGCTTAAGGCCATAGAGAGAGCGATGAAGATGGTAGACCATGCCATCAAGAACAAAATACCCAGGTGGGGGCTGCATGAAAACCTCTCACACAGCTCACCATTAAGAAAGGCATTCTTAACATCAAGCTGAGACACAGACCAACGATGAACAAAGGACTCGGCAAGAAGTGTGCGAATAGTGGTCACATGGGCCATATGAGCAAAACTCTCATCGTAATCACGACCATGCTCCTGCTAAAAGCCACGAGCCATAAGGCGAGCTTTGTAGCACTCAAGAGATCCATCAGAGCGAGTCTGAACCTTGTAGACCCACTTACAAGTGATTGGACGAACACCGGGAGGAAGAGAAACAAGGTCCCACGTGCTGGTGCGCTTAAGAGCAGCAATCTCCTCTACCATCGCAAACTGCTATTCGGGATGAACAACATCTTGACAATAAGAAGTCGGCTCGAAAATAGCAACACCAACACTTGGAAAACCAATATGATCAACAGGCGGAAGCGGACAAGGATGTAGGCCATAAGTAGGCTGAGAGGAGGAAGATGGCACATCAGTGGACGCATGAGTAGACGCATCAGTAGATGCATCCACATGACACGAACAACGAGTATAATACTGAGGAAAAGATGAAAAAATACGAGGATGAATCGCCGAGGTAGACTCAGGGGATGGAGATGAAGAAGTCACTGGGGATGAAGGAGTAGAATCCAGTGACATGCGAGGTGAGGAAACCATGGGCGATGGTGAGGGCGAATCGATAATAGGCGGAGAAGTAGGGGTAGCACGAGGATAGACAAGGGCTGAGCAGGAGTGATAGGTGTGCGGGAAAAGTGAGGAAAGATATATCCTCCACTGAAAAGGTCGAGGAATATGGCGCAGATAGAAGGGATGAGACTCATCAAAAGTCACATCCTGAGAAATACGCATCCAATGACTGATAGGATCCCAACAATGATAGCCCTTATGCTCATCACTATAGCCCAAGAAGACACACTCAACATACTGAGGGGACAGTTTGGTGCATTCGCGAGGGGCTAGAAGAACATAGCAAACACAACCAAACATACGAAGCGTCGAGTAATCAGGAGAATGATCAAAGAGACGCTCGAAAGGAACACCACCCTGCAAAGCAGTGGACGGCTGAAGCTTGATGAGATAGGTGGATGTGGCGACAGCCTCAGCCCAAAAGTGAGGCAGAAGAGAGGCGGCGATCATCAACGCACGAGCCGTCTCAAGTAGGTGACGATGCTTGCGTTCAGCCACGTCGTTCTGAGCATGAGCACCAGGACAAGAGAACTGAGCAAGAGTATCCTACTCTGCAAGAACTCCACGCAACATCTTGTAGATATAATCTCCAGTAGAGTCAGCACGGAACCCATGAATAGGCGTAGAGAACTGAGCGTGAACCATGGCAGCAAAATACTTATAGATAGATAAGACCTCATTACGAGAAGACATAAAATATATCCATGTGTGTCGAGAGAAATTATCTATAAAGATAATATAGTAGCGATGACCTCCCTTCGAGGCAAAGGGAGCTGGACCCCAAACATCAGAGTGAACAAGGTCGAAAGGACGCTGAGACATAGTCTCGCTATGAGGATAAGGTAAATGGATCTGTTTACCAAGACGACAACCCTAACAGTCTAAAGACACACCGCTGGAGACGGATCCAAGAAGACCGTGTTGAACTAAAGAGGAGAGACGAGAGGCACAGAAATGACCAAGGTGATGATGCCATTGCTGAAAAGAGCTGGTAGACAAGGAAATAGAGGCGGAGAGACTGGCGGTGGTAGCAACGGAGGGAAGGCGAAGCTAGTCAAGCTCCCAGAGATCCTGAGAGTCACGGTGTCAGGGGCCAGCACCAAGGAGAGTACCATTGTGACGGTCTAGAACAGAACAAGAGTAAAAGTCTAGAATCACCCAACAACTAGAGTCAACAATCTGACCACCAGAAAGGATCTGCATGGTAAGTCAAGGAACATGAGCAACATCAGGAACATGAAAAGATGAGGTGCTAAGAATGCCTCAACCATTTACCGGGAGGGAGGTACCATCAGCAGTAAGAACATGAACAGGAGAATCAAGAGCACGAATAGAAGACAAGGTGGATGGATCATTAGTCATATGAAAAGATGCTCCAGTATTAAGAATAGATGGAGATGTACCTAACTGTGTTGAAGGTGGTCTCACAATGCCACAGGAGTAGGTAGCAGAACCAGCAGAACCCGTCGGTGAAGAACCGGAGTATGCATCTAGCAAGCACCGAAGGCTCATAATATCCTGCTCCACAACTGAAGAGGTCGACATAGATGCATCCAACTACGAAGAGCCGGAGGCGGTCAGCAGACTATGAAGTCCCACAATCTCCTACTCGGTGAAGTACATAGCTGAAGTAGGCGACGCAGGAGCACTGGGAGAGGAGCGGCCACCACCACATGTGGAAGCCGCCAGAGGAGATGACATAGCATAACCAACATCATCCATAGAGCCCGGTGAGGGAGACAAGGGCACATGCAGACAAACCCCAAGCGCCAAAGGAAGGCACGAGTCTATGGAGTCATATGCACCAACACAGCCGGTGGGGCTCGCTGATACGTCCATTTTGCATCATGCTTTTATATCGATATTTATTACATTATGGACTATTATTACACGTTATTTCACAACACTTATACCGTTTCTCTCTTATTTTACAAGGTTTACATGAAGAGGAAGAATGCCGGCAGCTGGAATTCTGGGCTAGAAAAGGAGAAAATATTAGAGACCTATTCTGCACAACTCCAAAAGTCCTGAAACTCCATGAAAGTCAGTTTTGGAATATATAAAAAATATTGGGCGAAGAAAGCACCAGAGGGGGGCCACCCACCGTCCACGAGGGTGGGGGGCGCGCCCCTGCAACGTGGGACCCTGACAGGCCTCCGGTGCCCATCCTTTTCTATATGAAGTCTTTCGCCCTGGAAAAAAATAAGAAGGAAGCTTTCGGGACAAAGCGCCACCGTCTTGAGGCCGAACATTGGCGGAACCAATCTAGGGCTCCGGCGGAGTTGTTCTGCCGGGGAAACATCCCTCTGTGAGGGGGAAACCATAACCATCGTCATCACCATCGATCCTCTCATCGGGAGGGGGTCAATCTCCATCAACATCTTCACCAGCACCATCTCTTCTCAAACCCTAGTTCATCTCTTGTATCCAATCTTTGTCTCAAAACCTCAGATTGGTACCTGTGGGTTGCTAGTAGTGTTGATTACTCCTTGTAGTTGATGCTAGTTGGTTTATTCGGTGGAAGATTATATGTTCAGATCCTTTATGCATATTAATACCCCTCTAATTATGAACATGAATATGATTTGTGAGTAGTTACGTTTGTTCCTGAGGACATGGGAGAAGTCTTGCTATAAGTAGTCATGTGAATTTGGTATTCGTTCGATATTTTGATGAGATGTATGTTCTCTTTCCTCTAGTGGTGTTATGTGAATGTCGACTACATGACACTTCACCATTATTTGGGCCTATGGGAAGGCATTAGGAAGTAATAAGTAGATGATGGATTGCTAGAGTGACTGAAGCTTAAACCCTAGTTTATGCGTTGCTTCGTAAGGGGCTGATTTGGCTCCATATGTTTCATGCTATCGTTAGGTTTACCTTAATTCTTCCTTCGTTGTTGCGGATGCTTGCGAGGGGTTCATCATAAGTGGGATGCTTGTCCAAGTAAGGGCAGTACCCAAGCACCGGTCCACCCAGATATCAAATTATCAAAGTAATGAACGCGAATCATATGAGCATGATGAAAACTAGCTTGACGATAATTCACATGTGTCCTCGGGAGCGTTTCCTTTATATAAGAGTTTGTACATGCTTGTCCTTTCCTACAAAAAGGATTGGGACACCTAGCTGCACCTTGTTTACTTTTATTACTTGTTACCCGTTGCACATTACCTTATCACAAAACTATGTGTCACCGATAATTTCAGTGCTTGCAGAGAATACCTTACTGAAAACCGCTTGTCATTTCCTTCTGCTCCTCATTGGGTTCGACACTCTTACTTATCGAAAGGACTATGATAGATCCCCTATAATTGTCCTTTGCTACAAAAAGGTTTGCCCACCCCCCTAATAGAGCAAAGAGTTTCTCCTCAACCTACTGAACCTACTGAAAATGTTTACTTTGAAATTCCTTCAGGTATGATAGAGAAATTGCTAGCTAATCCTTTTACAGGAGATGGAACATTACATCCCAATTTGCACCTAATCTATGTGGATGAAGTTTGTGGATTATTTAAGCTTGCAGGTATGCCCGAGGATGTTATCAAGAAGAAGGTCTTCCCTTTATCTTTGAAGGGAAAGACATTGACATGGTTTAGGCTATGTGATGATATTGGATCATGGAACTACAATTGATTGAAATTGTAATTTCATCAGAAGTTTTATCCTATGCATCTGGTTCATCGTGATCATAATTATATATATAATTTTTGGCCTCATGAAGGAGAAAGCATCGCTCAAGCTTGGGGAGGCTTAAGTCAATGTTATATTCATGCCCCAATCATGAGCTCTCAAGAGAAATTATTATTCAAAAAATTTATGTTCGGCTTTCTCTCAATAATCACTCCATGCTCGATACTTCTTGTATTGGTTCTTTTATGACGAAGACTACTGAATTTAGATGGGATATATTGGAAATAATTAAACGCAACTCTGAAGATTGGGAAGTCGACGAAGGTAAGGAGTCACGTATAAAACCTAAGTTTGATTGTGTTAAATCTTTTATGGATACCGATGCTTTTCATGAATTTAGCACTAAATATGGACTTGACTCTAAGATAGTAGCTTCTTTTTGTGAATCATTTGCTACTCACGTTGATCTCCCTAAGGAGAAGTGGATTAAATATCATCCTCCCATTGAAGTAAAAGTAGTTGAACCTATTAAAGTTGAGGAAAATACTATCACTTATAATGTTAATCCTATTGTTCCTACCGCTTATATTGAGAAACTACCTTTCCCTGCTAGAATAAAGGATCATGCTAAAGCTTCAACTGTGGTTCGTAAGAGTAATTCCAGAACACCTACACCCCCTGAGCAAATTAAAGTTGAACCTAGTATTGCTATGCTTAAAGATCTCTTGGTCGATAATATTGATGGGCATGCTATTTACTTCTGTAATGAAGCTGCTAGAATTGCTAGACCCGATACTAAAGATAAACATAGACCTGTTGTTGGCATGCATGTTGTTTCTGTTAAAATAGGAGATCACTCTTATCATGGTTTATGTGATATGGGTGCTTGTGCGAGTGCAATACCTCATTCTTTATATAAAGAAATTATGCATGATATTGCACCTGCTGAGATAGAAGATATTGATGTCACTATTAAGCTTGCCAATAGAGATACTATTTCACCAGTTGGGATTGTTAGAGATGTTGAAGTCTTGTGTGAGAAAATTAAATATCCTGCTGATTTTCTTGTTCTTGGTTCCCCACAAGATGACTTTTGTCCCATTATATTTGGTAGACCCTTCTTGAATACTGTTAATGATAAGATAGACTGTAAAAAGGATATTATTTCTGTTGGTTTAGGGGATATGTCTCATGATTTTAATTTTGCTAAATTTTGTAGACAACCCCATGATAAAGAATTGCCTAGTAAGTTGAAATTATTGGTCTTGCTTCTATTGCAGTGTCTCCTAATGATCCTTTAGAACAATATTTGCTAGACCATGAAAATGATATGTTTATGAATGAAAGAAGGGAAATAGATGAAGTATTCTTTAAGCAGGTACCTATTTTGAAACACAATTTTGCCTATTGAAATTCTAGGGGATCCTCCTCCACCAAAGGGTGATCCCGTGTTTGAGCTTAAACCATTGCCTGATACTCTTAAATATGCTTATCTTGATGAAAAGAAGATATATCCTATCATTATTAGTGCTAACTTTTCAGAGCAGGAAGAAGGGAAATTATTGAAAAATCTGAAGAAGCACCGTTCTGCTATTGGATATACTCTTTATGACCTTAAGGGCATTAGTCCCACTCTATGCTAGCACAAAATAAAATTGGAGAAAGACGCTAAACCGGTTACTGATCACCAACGACGGTTAAATCCTAAGATGAAAGAAGTGGTAAGAAATGAAATACTAAAGCTTCTGGAGGCATGTATAATTTATCCTGTTGCTGATAGTCAGTGGGTAAGTCCTGTCCATTGTGTCCCTAAGAAGGGAGGTATTACTGTTGTTCCTAATGATAAAGATGAATTGATCCCACAAAGAATTGTTACAGGTTATAGAATGGTAATTGATTTCCGCAAATTAAATAAAGCTACTAGAAAAGATCATTACCCTTTGCCTTTTATTGATCAAATGCTAGAATGATTATCCAAACATACACATTTTTGCTTTCTAGATGGTTATTCTGGTTTCCCTCAAATACCCGTGTCAAAAGAGGATCAGGAAAAGACCACTTTTGCTTTCCCTTTCGGTACCTTTGCTTATAGACATATGCATTTTGGTTTATGTAATGCACCTGCTACCTTTCAAAGATGTATGACTGCTATATTCTCTGACTTTTGTGAAAAGATTGTTGAGGTTTTCATGGATGATTTTTCCATATATGGAACTTCTTTGATGATTGCTTAAGCAACCTTGATCGAGATTTGCAGAGATGTGAAGAAACTAATCTTGTCTTGAATTGGGAGAAGTGCCACTTTATGGTTAATGAAGGTATTGTCTTGGGGCATAAAGTTTCTGAAAGAGGTATTGAAGTTGATAAAGCTAAAGTTGATGCTATTGAAAAGATGTCGCGTCCTAAGGAAATTAAAGGTATAAGAAGTTTCCTTGGTCATGCCGGTTTTTATAGGAGGTTCATTAAAGACTTATAAAAAATTTCTAGGCCTCTGACTAATCTTTTACAAAAAGATGTTCCTTTTGTCTTTGATGATGATTGTGTAGAAGCATTTGAAATACTTAAGAAAGCCTTAATTTCTGTACCTATTGTTCAGCCTCCTGATTGGAATTTACCATTTGAAATTATGTGTGATGCTAGTGATTATGTTGTAGGCACTGTTCTAGGACAAAGAGTTGATAATAAATTAAATGTTATCTAATATGCTAGTAAAACTCTAGACAGTGCCCAGAGAAATTATGCTACTACTGAAAAAGAATTTTTAGCAGTTGTATTTGCTTGTGATAAGTTCACACATTATATTGTTGATTCTAAAGTAACTGTTCACATTGATCATGCTGCTATTAAATATCTTATGGAAAAGAAAGATGCTAAACCTAGACTTATTAGATGGTCTCTCCTACTACAAGAATTTGATTTGCATATTATTGATAGAAAGGGAGCTGAGAACCCCGTTGCAGATAACTTGTCTAGGTTAGAAAATGTTCTTGATGACCCACTACCTATAGATGATAGCTTTCCTGATGAACAATTAGCTGTCATAAATGCTTCTCGTACTGCTCCATGGTATGATGATTATGCTAATTACATTGTTGCTAAATTTATACCACGTAGTTTCACATACCAGCAAAAGAAAAAGGTTTTCTATGATTTAAGACATTACTTCTGGGATGATCCACACCTTTATAAAGGAGTACATGGTGTTATTAGACGTTGTGTACCTGAGCATGAACAGGAACAGATCCTACGCAAGTTTCACTCTGAGGCTTATGGAGGACACCATGCTGGAGATAGAACTGCACATAAGGTATTGCAATCCGGTTTTTATTGGCCTACTCTCTTCAAAGATGCCCGTAAGTTTGTCTTGTCTTGAGGTGAATGTCAAAGAATTGGTAATATTAGTAGACGTCAAGAAATGCCTATGAATTATTCACTTGTTATTGAACCATTTGATGTTTGGGGCTTCGATTATATGGGACAATTTCCTTCGTCTAATGGGTATACACATATTTTAGTTGTTGTTGATTACGCTACTAAGTGGGTAGAAGCTATTCCAACTAGTAGTGCTGATCACAACACCTCTATTAAGATGCTTAAAGAAGTTATTTTCCGAGGTTTGGAGTCCCTAGATACTTAATGACTGATGGTGGTTCACATTTTTGTAACGCCCCGAGACCGATGTGCCAGGTGTCTTCCAATTATTCGCTGTTGTTGCCTTGTCATTGCTTGTGTGTCATGCATTCCATATCATGTCATCATGTGCATTGCATCATCATGTTTACAAAACTTGCATTAGCCCGGGTCTCCCAGTTCCTTCCGTTCTCCGTTCTGAGCCCAGACACACTCGCATGCGCCCGCGGCATGTCCGAAATATTATTTTATAAGTGGCCGGAAAATGTTCTCAGAATGGGATGAATGTTGCGTGTGGTCTTATTATAGTGTAGATAGTCTGCCTGTCAAGTTTCATCGCATTCGGAGTTCGTTTGATAGCCCAACCGTTAAACTATAGCGGCAGTATAGTCGGTCAAACGTCGGACGTTTCCAGTCTCCGGAAACAGTTGTCGGGTTGTTTTCCCCCTCTCTCTTCTAAGCCCACCACCACTCACCGTCAGGCCCTACCTAACCCCTCTTTGCGCCGCGCACAGACCTCTCGTGCGCGTCCGAAACTACCCGAACCCGACCCGGACTGTCGCCTCCGTTGGGTCCGGAACATCCCCGAACATCTACAAAACGTCTCTGTTTTCTTATTAGGACTTCCTAGCCTATTTATTTTCGACCGTCCGATTACGATCGGAGGGACGAAATAGCCCCTAAGCCTAGTCCATCTGCTATATATTCACCAGACCAAATTTTATCCCAACCCTAAAAACTAGGACATTTGTCCTCCCTAGCCGCCGCCACCTATAGGCTCCTCCCTCCTAGGATCAGACGCTGCCGCCATCTATCAAATCCATCCATCCACAGCGCCACCCTCCTCCTCTTTTTCTCAACCAGGCCAACCACCTCCGCCCATCGTTTCAATCCATCAAGCTTGGAACCCCCGCAGACATCCAGCGCGCCCACATGCTCCTTTCTCCCCGACGCCCTTGTCCCCGCCATGGGTTTGGAGCTCACCTTGGTCGCTGATCCGAGCCGCCCCGAGAACTGACGCCGCCGGAGTCCCTCCTCACCTACAAGACCACCGCCGCCCTACCACCTCGTCTCCTTGTCCGACGCGACTCCTGCCTCCACTGCTTCTTCCCCAGGCGCCCGAGGCCTGCCTCTTCTCCCCTCGATCCCGAGTGGATCGTGAAGCTGTCCGAGGCCCTCATCGCCCGACGACCGGCGCCGCTGCGTCGACCACCACCAAGAACCAGCGCCGCCACACCTCCCAGGCCGGACCCGCCGCCCTGCTCCTCCTTCCCTGGCCATCTCCTTCTCCTCCTTCCTCTAACCTCTCTCGATCTCCCGCCTTGAACAGGGCCCCATGGCTGCCGGATCTGGGTGCCCCGCCGTCGTCCGAAGCCTCACAGTCGGCCTCTATTTCCTCAGTTTTCGAGCACGAGGATGAGCAAGGCGTGCCCCTCATTGACCCTCTGCATCGGCCGCGTCCAGCGCCTCGCCTCGATCTGGAGAGGCCCAGCGACACGCCCATCGACCTCCAGATCCACTGAACCGGGCCACACCGCTGCAGGCCCAGCAACCGGCCTCCTTCCTCCACCGACTGGGCCAAGGCCCATGGGTGATGCCACACACCAGCGTTTCCCCTTTTGTTTTGTTTTTTTACCTGTTGGGCCGGCCTGCCAGTTTTGGCCCGAATAGGTTTTTTAGGCTCTGTGTATTTCTGTATATTTCCTGAGACTGCAGTTTTTCAGAAGAGCCCCTAAACTTCATGCATTTAATAACTTCACAACCGTGCATCGGATCTAAATAAATTATATATGAAAGTTGCTTAGAATTTTGTCTAGTTTAATAATATTCAACTTTCATGCATGTTTAAAATGTCTAAAATGTTGTTTGGTTAAATTTGCTCCTATGTCATGCAAAAATGCTTTAATTCATAACTAAATAACCGTAACTCCGAACTTAATAAACTTCATATGTAAATGGGGTGGAAAAATGCCTAGTTTAACATGGTGGCTTTACTTTGCATGTTTAACAACTCGAAAATATGGTTTAGGGCAGGACAGTACCAAACCTACTATTTGCATATGAGGATTTTCCGGAATCGTTGTTTGTTATTTCCTTGGCTATGCTGACTCGGGGACGCTTCGTATGTCATGTGCACTGCCTTGTACATGATGGTGCTGTACGATCGAGCCCGTGTAGGCCCCACCATGAAAACTTCGGACGAAATCTCTATCATATGTTTGTTCCGGCTTATTCTGCAAGCCAATTCTTTGTTTTGTTTTGAGTTGTGGTATTCGAGTTGCTTCAAAGTCAAATGTTGATTCCGTACCTTCCCCAAATGGTGTTCTCATACTCCGATTTGAATACTAATCCTTCTTGATCATTGAGATTGTTTTTGTCAATCCTTTTAACCGGTGTGCTTCTCTTCAAGTGGATCCGTTCATTTTTTTCAACATCCACAAGATTCAATCTCAGTTTTCTCAACGGTGTTCATTTCTTCCGTCTCCAAGTTGCCTTTGTTTTTCCCGCCCTCCCTCCCTTGTTTTCTTCAAGGACTCAGATTTCTTAATCGAGTATCCATCTTATTGATATGAAACCTCTCCATTCTTTTCCTTCAATGTTCTTATCCGGTGATGCTCATGAAGATTTTAACGAAGTTTCTAGTTCACCATTATTCATTCTTTTTCTTCTCCGGTGGATCTAATTCAAGCTTTCGGTGTTGATCATATTCTTTTCTGTATTTCAAATGCTTTTGTCATACCGGTGCACCTCATATTCATTCACTTCTCGCTATTTAATTATTCCGGAGTGCTGAAGATATCTCGAAGATTCGTGCTTACACTCTGCTTTCATTCAAACTCTTTCAAGGATGTTATCTCATTCAAGCCATTTAAATTCAACCGATGCAATCTCTCTTTGAAATCGTTCAACGGTGTATCTTTTGAGTGGGCCCTAACCCACAGGTCTTTTCCCAGGATCTTACCTGACTCTTCTAATTCTCCCGGAGATATCCTTAAAATTCTTTTCGAAGTTTGACGTAAGAATGATTTATCATCAGTCAAATGCTTTTCTCCAAGATCTATCGAATTATTTTCATCGTTGGTTCAACCTTCGTTTTGATTCTTCCGGAGTGCCTAAACGATTCTTGATGGTGTTTCTCATCGTCATTCTCATATTTTGAAGACCGAAGAAGAGTTTCTCTTTAATCTTGCTCTTTTCTCTTCAAGATTCGTGGTTCTAGTTCGAGGCCATCCTCTCATAATTGTTCTGATTGTGGGAATTCTTTTCACCCATCAGGAGTAATTCAAGAGTCTTCTCAGTTTGATTATCCGGAGTTCGTCAAATAAGATTTATTCATTCTCAGCCTTCAGCTCTCGTTCTCCAATTTTACCGGTGCTTTGTTCAAGTGATCTTTAATCAGCTCGTGATCTCTTCGTTCTCATGGATCGAAATTCTCTCAAGCATCTTCGTTTATTTTCTAATTCTTCCCGATATTTCTTTATCTTTACTTCGTTCATTTAAATTCTTACGGTGGTTCATTCAAGAGCTCTCGTCATTCATTATCATATCAATGCATTCTTTTGTTCTTTCAAATCCTACCGGTGGTCCATTGAGTTTATGCTATATCTATCTTAATCCTTTAAAAGAGAATAAGTAATATGTGGAAGCCGTTGTTTGTCATCAATTTAATTGGTGAAGGATACGCATAATGTAATTCTTATTCTTGTTTCATCCTAATGATTAATTCCCTATTCCGGAGGCTCATCAAAATTCTTGATCTCAATTGTTCATCTTATCTTTTCCCGGAGTTCCTACCTCTCGCAATTATATCACCATGGAGGTTCATCCAAATCATTGCAAGGATTCACCTTGTGTTTTCAATTTCTCTTTCTTTTCATTCATTTTGTTTACTGGAGTTCTTCATGGATGTTCTACATGATGGATTCATCAAGGATTTAATTCCTTCTCGAAGTTTTCATCGACATTCTTTTGTAAAGAGCTCAAGCTTTCTTCGTCTTGCAATCTGGAGTGCAATTCTTTCTTCCGTATCATTGGAGATGGTATTATGTCATTCTTGATAATTTCAGTTCATGTTTCATGATTCACACGTTGTTAAGAATGAGGTATTTTAAATTCATCAATCTTGCCATTGGAGTTATCTTGGGTTATACTTCACCTAAAGCCTTCCCTATGGCTTGTTGCTATCTATGTTGTTTATAAAGGACCCAAGTTCTTCTTTATCCTCTCGGTGAGATAGTTTCTCGTCTCCTTGTTCATATCAATCTAATTCTGCTTCCCGTGAGTGGCAGGTTGTCACCTCATAATTTGAGATGTATTCCATAAGACCATATCAAGCTTATTCTTTCGTTGTTGGGTTCCAACAACTCCGTGCGACCCTTCCCTTTAAGATGCTTTTCAAATTCTATTGTGGTAGAAGATGTCTTTTTCCTCTCAATTCTTTCCTTTTCCAAGATCCAACTTCTATTCTTTCTCCCAGAGGTCTAGTGATGTTGCTCTTTTCACTCCTCATCTCGGTTTCTCAAGATCATGTTCAATTTCTTCCATTTACAATCAAAGTGCTGTCCAAATTATATCAGTCTTATTCCTTCTCTATCTTGTCTTAACCGGAGTGTTTTTTTCTATATATATATATATCTTGCCCTTCAACCTCAAGGTTTTTTGCAATGTTCTTTGTCCCTCTTTTCTAACAGAGTGTTTTCAACTTCGTTCACCTTCGTTGTGTTCTTTTCTCGAATTTGTTCAATCTCGCAAGGTTCTTTGGTTTCACTCGTTTGTCAAAGAAGCAACTTAGTTTTACCTCTTCTTTTTCTCTTCCGTTGTTCCTCCGGTGCCATTCTAGATCTCGGGACGAGATCCTCTCGTAGTGGTGGAGTGTTGTAATGCCCCGAGACCGATGTGCCAGGTGTCGTTCAGTTATTCGCTGTTGTTGCGTTGTCTTTTCTTGCGTGTCATGCATTGCATATCATGTCATCATGCGCATTTCCTTTGCATACGTGTTCGTCTCATGCATCCGAGCATTTTCCCCGTTGTCCGTTTTGCAATCCGGCGTTCCGTTCTTCTCCGGTGGTCATTTCTACCTTTCTTTTGTGTGTGGGCATTAAACATTTCCGGATTGGACCGAGTCTTGCCAAGCGGCCTTGGTTTACTACCGGTAGACCGCCTGTCAAGTTTCGTAGCATTTGGACTTCGTTTGATACTCCAACGGTTAACCGAGGGACCGAGAAGGCCTCGTGTGTGTTGCAGCCCAACACCTCTCCAATTTGGCCCAAAACCCACCTAACTCTGCTCCATCATCTAGAGCGTTCGATCACGATCGCGTGGCCGCAAACCGCACCTCATTTGGACTCTCCTAGCTCCCTCTATGCCTATATATACACCCCCCTCCGAAATTCGCGGTTCATTCTTCCCCTAACCCTAAAACTCCTCCCTCAGCGCCGCCGGACATGTCCACTCCGCCGCCGGACGCGTCCACCGCCTCCAACCACGTCCCTCCGACCAATGGGGGCGAGCCACGTCACCCAACCGCCGCCGCCAGCCTATCCCGAGCCGCCACCTCACCTCCCCTGCGCCCACTTCGCCGCCATCCTCCCGGGGCCCAGATCCGGCCCGCCCCGGGGCCGAACCGGGCCACCACGGGGCCCTCTCTTCGCCACCGCGCGCTGGGAGCCCGAGCGCTCCGCCGCTCCTCCGTTGCCGGCCTTCGCCGTCGCCTGCAACCTTCGCCGGAGTCGAGCCCCGCCTCCTGCTCGTCCCTTGCACCACCGCCGCACCCGTAGAACCCGTCTTCGCGACCCCGCCGCCTTGGAGCTCCGCTCGTCGCCAGCTGACCTCGCCGTTGCCGGGAACGGGGCCCCCGTGGCCAGATCCATCCGGATCCGGTGCAGCAGCGCCGCCCCGGCACCTCCCCGCCGCCCGCGCCGTACTTCGTCGCCGCCCCTGCCTCCCCGATCCGATCGGGATCGAGGGAGCCGACGAGCGCGCCCCGGTGACCCTCCGCGTGGGCCTCGCAGGCCGCAGCGCGCCAAGGCCCAGCGCCAGCCTCTCCTCTCTGCTGGGCCGCCAGCCAGCTCCAGTGGCCCATCTCCCACTGGCCTGCCTCCTCCTCCTTCACGGGCCACAGCCCAGGGTGAGCCGACCCCCAGCGCCCCCTCCTCTATTTTTTTTTCTTCCTCACTGTTGGGCTTGCCTCAGATTCGGCCCATGATGTGTTTTTTTCAGCGCCTGGGATTTATCCTATTATTCCTGAGACAACAGTTTTGCAGTATAGTCCCCCTAGTTCATGCATTTAATAACTCACTAACCGTGCATCGGATTAAAATGATTTATATATGAAACTTGCTCAGAATTTTGTGTAGATTAATAATATCAAACTTTCATCCATGTTTAAAATATTTAAAATGTTGTTTGCATTAATTTGCTCCTATGCCATGCTAAAATGATTTAATTCATAACTAATTAACCGTAACTCCGATTTTAATAAACTTTATATGTAAATGGGGTAGAATTTTGCCTAGTTTATCATGGTGACCTTTATTTGCATATTAAACAACTCTAAAATTGTGTTTAGGGCAGAACAGTACCAAACCTAATTTATGCTCATGAGGAGTTTCCGGAATTGTTGTTCGTTGTTTCCGGCCTCATTTAAATTTTCCTAGATAGGTAGTTTTCATTTGTTTCACCCCTTGCCATGTTAATCAACATTTAATATTGTTGGGTACATAAACGAGATCGAACTAAATAATTGATGTGGTGTTTTGTTAATATGCATCCCGATGCATATTGAGCTCCACTTAATTTGGTAGGATTGCTTGTGCACTTTGCCATGACATGTATCATTAAACCGGACATGCATCATCCTTGTTTGTGCATCATGCCATGATTATGTGAAGGTTGTTTACCATGATTGTTTGCTTCTTTCCGGTGTGCTTCTTCGGGTTGGTTCCGATAACGTCGTGTTGTGAGGATTCGTTCGTCTACGTCCGTTTATCTTCTTCATGGACTCGTTCTTCTTCCTTGCGGGATTTCAGGCAAGATGATCATACCCTCGAAATCACTACTATCTTTGCTATGCTAGTTTGCTCGCTCTTGCTATGCCAATGCTACGATGCCTACCATTTGCTTGTCAGCCTCCCAAATTGCCATGTCGAACCTCTAACCCACCTTGTCCTAGCAAACCGTTGATTGGCTATGTTACCGCTTTGCTCAGCCCCTCTTATAGCGTTGCTAGTTGCAGGTGAAGATCGGAGGCCGTTCCTTGTTGGAACATCTTTTATTTACTTGTTGGGATATCATTATATTGCTATGTTATCTTAATGCATCTATATACTTGGTAAAGGGTGGAAGGCTCGGCCTTATGCCTGGTGTTTTGTTCCACTCTTGCCGCCCTAGTTTTCCGTCATATCGGTGTTATGTTCCTGGATTTTGCGTCCCTTACGCGGTTGGGCTATAATGGGAACCCCTTGACAGTTCGCCTTAAGTAAAGCTTTTCCAGCAATGCCCAACATTGGTTTTACCATTTGCCACCTAGCCTTTTCCCTTGGGAGTCGCGCATCCCGAGGGTCATCTTATTTTAATCCCCCCGGGCCAGTGCTTGTCTAAGTGTTGCTCCGAACTGAGTAGACTACGGGGCCACCTCGGGGAAACTTGAGGGCTGGTTTTACTCGTAGGATGTCTCATCCGGTGTTTCCCTGAGAACGAGATATGTGCAGCTCCCATCAGGATGTCGGCACATCGGGCGGTGTTGCTGGTTTAGTTTTACCCTGTCGAAATGTCTTGTTGTACCGGGATACCGAGTCTGATCGGAACGTCTCGGGTGGAGGTCTATTCCTTCGTTGACCGTGAGAGCTTGTCATGGGCTAAGTTGGGACACCCTGCAGGGATTTGAACTTTCGAAAGCCGTGCCCGCGGTTATGGGCAGATGGGAATTTGTTAACGTCCGGTTGTAGAAAACCTGAACTTGACCTTAATTAAAATGAATCAACTGCGTGTGTAACCGTGATGGTCTCTTTCCGGCGGAGTCCGGGAAGTGAACACGGTTGTTGGAGTTATGCTTGACGTAGGTAGTCCAGGATCACTTCTTGATCATTACTTTTATCGACCGTGCTTTGCCCTCTCTTCTCGCTCTCTTTTGCGAATAGGCTAGCCACCATATATGTTAGTCGCTTGCTGCAGCTCCGCCTCATACCTTTACCTTACCCATGAGCTTAAATAGTCTTGATCGCGAGGGTGTGAGATTGCTGAGTCCCCGTGGCTCACAGATACTTCCAAAACCAGCTTGCAGGTGCCGATGAGTCCGTGCAGATGACGCAACCAAGCTCAGGAGGAGCTCGACGAAGATCTTATCCTTTGTGTTGTTTCGTTCTAATTGATCAGTAGTGGAGCCCAGTTGGGGTCGATCGGGGACCTTTGTCGCATTTGGGGTTCTTCTTTTATTTTGGCTCTGTAGTCGGGCCCTGATTGTATTTGGTTGTTGTAATGCTTTATTCCTGTAATTGTGTGAAGTGGCGATTGTAAGCCAACTATGTATCTCTTTCCCTTATGATATTACATGGGTTGTGTGAAGATTACCTCACTTGCGACATATGCCTTCAATGCGATTATGCCTCTAAGTCGTGCCTCGACACGTGGGAGATATAGTCGCATCGAGGGTGTTACAATACAAAAGCATGAGTTTAATGTAGGTGATTATGTTTTGCTATACAACTCTCATTTAAGATTTTTTGCAGGAAAATTTCTCTCTAAATGGGAAGGTCCTTACGTTATCGAGGAGGTCTATCATTCCGGTGCCATAAAAATCAACAACTTCGAAGGCACAAATCCGAGGGTAGTGAACTGTTAAAGAATCAAACATTATATCTCAGGTAATCCCATAAATGTTAAAACCAATGTTATTGACACCATAACCCTAGAGGAGTACATAAGGGACACTTTCTAGAATGTTTCAGACTCCGAAAAGGAATAGGTATGTGGTACGGTAAGTAAACCAACTCCAAAACAGTTCTAATAGTAGTTTTTCTCCGTTTTGGAATATTTAAGAAAATAGGAAAATAAGAAGTAGTCCGGAAAGGACATGAGACATCCACGATGGTGGAGCGCACGCCCCCTGCCTCGTGGGCACCTCGTGTGCCCTCCAGACTCCGTTTTCTTGCATGATACTTCTTTTGGTCGATAAAAAATCATTATATAATCTCCTGAAGGTTTTGACCACCGTACCACGACACAATCCTCTGGTTTGTTTCGAGCTGTCTCTGCTACAGATTTAGAGCAAGATGTCATCTCAAGACTCCGACGGAGAGAGCAACGTCTCACATCTCATTGCTGACCCAAAGATCTATGGGGACCTATCTCCTTATGGTCGAACTACAGATGATGAGGAGGATGCTCATTTGATGAGGATCGATGATTCAAGTCAGAGGAGGAGGATGTTCCTCTACCTCAACCTGGGGATATAAAAGCAAAGGATATTTATGTGACAAGATTTTTAAGATGGAGTCGAAGGTCGATAATTTAAAGGAGGAAATTGCTCTCCTCAACTACAATATGAAAAAGCTGAAGGCACAATTGTCATCACCGACACCATCTTCATCACCACCAAAGGAGAATTGTGTATCGGGTATGGGCACTCCCCTTGGCAATTGCCAAGCCTGGGGGAGTGCCCCGGTATCATATCACCATCACAATTCTATCTTTATCGTTTTTCTTAGTTCGATCCTTTTGGTTATATCTTGATCTAGTACAATAAAGTTTTAGTATGATCTAGTTTTGAGTTTTGCTTTATGATCCATCTATGTAATCGAGTCTGTGAGCTATATATAATAAAGATTAGTTTTGAGTCAAGGGCTTGATTATTTTGCTATGATCTTGAGGGAATAAAATAAAAGATAAGAAATAAAAAGAAATAAAGAGATCATATGGATCTTATGGAGCGTAATGAGCTCACATATAAAGAGTATGATGAATAAAAGTTGTTGAGAGTTGACAAACATAGTCTTGGTCATCGTTGCAATTAATAGGAAGTAATAAAGAAAGAGAGGTTTTCACATATAAATATACTATCTTGGACATATTTTATAATTGTGAACACTCATTAAAGTATGATATGCTAAAGAGTTGACGTTTTCACAAATAAGCTTTATATTGCCACTTGTAATATGGACCTTTATTATGTAGTCCATCACTTTTATTTCTTCCACATCACAAGATCGTATAAAGCTTATTTTCTCCACACTAATAAGTCATACATATTTATAGAGCAATTCTTATTACTTGCAATGATGACAATTTACTTGATGGATCTTACTCAATCCATAGGTAGATATGGTGGATTCTCATGGAAAAACTGGGTTTTAGGGATATTTGGAAGCACAAGTAGTATCTCTACTTGGTGCAAAGAAATTGGCTAGCAAGAGAGGGAAAGGCAAGCTCAACATGTTGGGTGATCCATGCCAATATAATTTATCTCAGATGTAAGAAAACATAACCCATTACGTTGTCTTCCTTGTCCAACGTCAACTCTTTAGCATATCATACTTTAATGAGTGCTCACAATTATAAAAGATGTCCAAGATAGTATATTTATATGTGAAAACCTCTCTTTCTTTATTACTTCCTATTAATTGCAACGATGACCAAGACTATGTTTGTCAACTCTCAACAACTTTTATTCATCATACTCTTTATATGTGAGCTCATTACTCTCCACAAGATCCATATGATCTCTTTATTTCTTTTTATTTCTTCTCTTTTATTTTATTCCCTCAAGATCATAGCAAAATAATAAAGCCCTTGACTCAACACTAATCTTTATTATATATAGCTCACGGAATCGATTACATAGAAGGATCATAAAGCTAAACTCACAACTAGATCATACTAAAACTTTATTCTACTAGATCAACATATTACCAAAAGGATCGAACTAAGAAAAAATAATAAAGATATAAGTGATGGTTATATGATACCGGGGCACTCCCCCGAGCTTGGCAGTTTCCAAGGGGAGTGCCCATACCCATGTCTTTATGTTTCCTTCCTCGGAGGTGGTGGTGAAGGGGTTATTGATGATGTAGGCTTGTCGTCCATCTTCCATGGCATAGGTTCACCATCATAGAAGGATGATCGAGTCTCCGGGATCCTAAAATCTGCAGCCAAACTCATCCTCTTGAATCTATATTCATACTCACAGTTTTGGTTTTGCAGGTCATAGGTCTGGGCTTGGAGGCGCTCGATTTTCTCCTGAAGCTTGAAGATGGCCTCCCCAATGTTCTTGTCATCCACCTTGTGGTTGTTGGTGAACTCCATGATCATTATATGATTGGAGTCGAGTCCATGTTCCACCATCTCCTGGCACTTGAAAACTTGTTGCTCCAATGCCTCGAGCCTTGTCTCCATGCTTCCGGTCCTCCTTGGTCCCTCAACATCGCGGATATGCAGCAACCCCTCACGCATCTCAATGGTTTGAGGGTGTTGCACCACCTCCCCGAGGTAGGGGTTGATGACCTTCTCGAAGAACTTGTCCTTGGGTGCACTTGAAGACACCATGGCGATCTAGATCTGTCAGAAAAATAGCTCGAAACAAAGACAGAGGATATTTGCATGATACGGTGGTCAAAACCTTTGGGAGATTATATAATGAATTTTTACCGACCAAAAGAAGTATCGTGCAAGAAAACGGAGTCCGGAGAGCACACGAGGTGCCCACGAGGCAGGGGGCGCGCCCTCCACCCTCGTGTCCTTTCTGGTCTGCTTCTTATTTTCCTATTTCCTTAAATATTCCAAAACAGAGAAAAATTGCCATTAGAACTATTTTGGAGTCGGTTTACTTACCGTACCGCGTACCTATTCCTTTTCAGAGTCTGAAACATTCTGGAAAGTGTCCCTTATGTATTCCTCTGGGGTTATGGTTTCAATAACATTAGTTTCAACATTTATTGGATTACCTAAGATATAATATTTGATTATTTGACCATTCACCATCCTCGGATTTGTGCCTTCGAAGTTGTTGATTTTTATGGCACCGGAACGGTAGACCTCCTCGATGATGTAAGGACCTTCCCATTTAGAGAGAAGTTTGCCTGCAAAAAATCTTAAACGAGAGTTGTATAGCAATACATAATCACCTACATTGAACTCATGCTTTTGTATCCTTATATCATGCCATCTTTTAACTTTTTCTTTAAACAGTTTAGCATTCTCGTAGGCCTGGGTTCTCCATTCATCAAGTGAGCTAATGTCAAAAGCCTCTTCTCACCGGCAAATTTAAAGTCATAGTTGAGCTCTTAATAGCCCAATATGCCTTATATTCTAGTTCAAGAGGTAAGTGACATGCTTTACCATAAACCATTTTATATGGATAAATACCCATAGGATTTTTATATGCAGTTCTATAAGCCCATAATGCATCATCAAGTTTCTTGGACCAATTCTTTCTAGATCTATTAACAGTCTTTTGCAAAATTAATTTAAGCTCTCTACTGCTAAGTTCTACTTGACCACTAGACCGTGGATGATATGGAGATGCAATTCTATGATTAACATCATACTTAGCAAGCATTTTATGAAAAGCACCATGAATAAAATGTGAACCACCATCAGTCATTAACTAGGGACTCCAAACCTCCAAAAATAACTTCTTTAAGCATCTTAATAGAGGTGTTATGATCAGCACTACTAGTTGGAATAGCTTCTACCCACTTGGTAACATAATCAACAGCAACTAAAATATGAGTATACCCATTAGAGGAAGGAAAAGGTCCCATATAATCAAAGCCCCAAACATCAAATGGTTCAATAACAAGTGAATAGTTCATAGTCATTTCTTGACTTCTACTAATATTACCAATTCTTTGACATTCATCACAAGACAAGACAAACTTACGGGCATCCTTGAAGAGAGTAGGCTAATAAAAATCGGATTGCAATACCTTGTGTGCAGTTCTATCTCCAGCATGGTGTCCTGATAACCCACAAGTATATGGGATCGCAACAGTTTTCTAGGGTAGAGTATTCAACCCAAATTTATTGATTCGACACAAGGGGAGACAAAGAATATTCTCAAGTATTAGCAGCTGAGTTGTCAATTCAACCACACCTGGAAACATAGTATTTGCAGCAAAGTAATATGATAGTAGTGGTAACGATAGCAAAGGTGTTGTTTTTGGTATTTTGTAGTGATTGTAACAATAGCAACGGAAAAGTAAATAAATGAAGAACAATATATGGAAAGCTCGTAGGCAATGGATCGGTGATAGAGAATTATGCCGGATGTGGTTCATCATGTAACAGTCATAACCTAGGGTGACACAGAACTAGCTCCAATTCAATAATGTAATGTAGGCATGTATTCCGAATATAGTCATACGTGCTTATGGAAAAGAACTTGCATGACATCTTTTGTCCTACCCTCTCGTGGCAGCGGGGTCCTAGCGGAAACTAAGGGATATTTTTTTGCGAGAGAAACTAAGGGATATTAAGGCCTCATTTTAATAGAGTACCGGACCAAAGCATTAACACATAGTGAATACATGAACTCCTCAAACTACGGTCATCACCGGAAGTGGTCCCGATTATTATCACTTCGGGGTTGCGAGATCATAACACATAGTAGGTGACTATAGACTTGCAAGATAGGATCAAGAACTCACATATATTCATGAAAACATAATAGGTTCAGATCTGAAATCATGGCACTCGGGCCCTAGTGACAAGCATTAAGCATAGCAAAGTCATAGCAACATCAATCTCAGAACATAGTGGATACTAGGGATCAAACCCTAACAAAACTAACTCGATTATATGATCAATCTCATCCAACCCATCACCGTCCAGCAAGCCTATGATGGAATTACCCACGCACGGCGGTGAGCATCATGAAATTGGTGATGGAGGATGGTTGATGATGACGATGGCGACGGATTCCACTCTCCGAAGCCTCGAACGGACTCCAGATCGGCCCTCCCGAGAGAGTTTAGGGCTTGGTGGCGGCTCTGTATCGTAAAACGTGATGAATCTTTCTCCCTGATTTTTTTCTCTCTGAACACAAATACATAGAGTTGGAGTTGAGGTCGGAGGAGCTCCAGGGGGCCCACGAGGTAGGCGAGCGCGCCCAGGGGGCAGGCGCGCCCCCACCCTCGTGGCTAGGGTGTGGGCCCCTGGTCTTGATCTTTTGCCAGTAGTTTTTATTATTTCCAAAAATTGTCTCCGTGAAGTTTCAGGTCATTCTGAGAACTTATGTTTCTGCACATAAATAACACCATGGAAATTCTGCTGAAAACAGCGTCAGTCCGGGTTAGTTCCATTCAAATCATGCAAGTTAGAGTCCAAAACAAGGGCAAAAGTGTTTGGAAAAGTAGATACGACAAAGATGTATCAACTCCCGCAAGCTTAAACCTTTGCTTGTCCTCAAGCAATTCAGTTGACAAACTGAAAGTGATAAAGAAAAACTTTTACAAACTCTATTTGCTCTTGTTGTTGTAAATATGTAAAGTCAGCATTCAAGTTTTCAGTAAAGATTATAAACTAACCATATTCACAATAACGCTTAGGTCTCATGTTTACTCATATCAATGGCATAATCAGCTAGCGAGTAATAATAATAAATCTCGGATGACAACACTTTCTCAAAACAATCATAATATGATATAACAAGATGGTATCTCGCTAGCCCTTTTTGAGACCGCAAAACATAAATGCAGTGCACCTTTAAAGATCAAGAACTGACTAGACATTGTAATTCATGGTAAAAGAGATCCAGTAAAGTCATACTCAATGTAAACTAACAGTAATGAATGCAAATGACAATGCTGCTCTCCAACTAGTGCTTTTTAATAAGAGGGTGATGACTCAACATGAAAGTAAATAGATAAGCCCTTCGCAGAGGGAAGCAGGGATTTGTAGAGGTACCAGAGCTCGGTTTTGAAATAGAGATGAATAATATTTTGAGAGGTATACTTTCATTGTCAACATAACAACCAAGAGATGGCGATATCTTCCATGCTACACACATTATAGGCGGTTCCCAAACAGAATGGTAAAGTTTATACTCCCCCTCCACCAACAAGCATCAATCCATGGCTTGATCGAAACAACGAGTGCCTCCAACTAACAAGAGTCCGAGGGGGAGTTTCGTTTGCAATTATGTTCATTTGATTTGCATAAAGCATGGGACTGGGCATCCCGGTGACCAGCCACTTTCTCGTGAGTGAGGAGCGGAGTCCACTACTCTTCAGAATAACCCGCCTAACATGGAAGATACGGACAACCCTAGTTGATACATGAGCTATTCGAGCATACAAAACAGGATATTTATTTGAAGATTTAGAGTTTGGCACATACAAATTTACTTGGAACGGTAGGTAGATACCGTATATAGGTAGGTATGGTGGACTCATATGGAACAACTTTGGGGTTTATGGGATTGGATGTACAAGCAGTATTCCCGCTTAGTACAGGTGAAGGCTAGAAAAAGACTGGGAAGCGACCAGCTAGAGAGCGACAACAGTCATGAACATGCATTAAAATTAATCAACACCGAATGCAAGCATGAGTAGGATATAATGCACCATGAACATAAATATCATAGAGGCTATGTTGATTTTGTTTCAACTACATGCATGAACATGTGCCAAGTCAAGCCACTCGAATCGTTCAAAAGAGGATACCACCCTATCATACCACATCACAACCATTTTAATAGCATGTTGGCATGCAAGGTAAACCATTATAAGATCCTAGCTAAGTAAGCATGGCATAAGCAACTATAATCTCTAATTGTCATTACAAACATGTTTATTCATAATAGGCTGAATCAGGAACGATGAACTAATCATATTTATAAAAACAAGAGAGGTCGAGTTCATACCAGCTTCTCTCATCTCAATCAGTCCGTTATATATCGTCATAATTTCCTTTCACTTGCACGACCGAATGATGTGAAAAATAATAACAGTGCACGTGCATTGTACTAAGCTGGAATCTGCAAGCATTCAATAAACAGGAGAAGACAAGGCAATATGGGCTCTTTTGTCAGATCAACAATAATGCATATAAGAGGCACTTCAACAATTTAATCATGGTCTTCTCCTATCGTCCCCCAAAGAAAAGAAAAGAAATAAAACTATTTACACAGGAAAGCTCCCAACAAGCAAAAGAAGAACATGAAATCTTTTTGGGTTTTCTTTTTAATTACTATTACAAGCATGGAAATCAAAACTAGCTAAAAACTACAACTAATTTTTTTCTCAAGGTTTATCAAACACACAAGAAGAAAGCAATAAAAAGGAAATAAACTAGCATGGATAATACAGTGAAATAGTATGAGCACCGGCAACTAGCAATGAGTGTGTGAACATGAATGTAATGTCGGTGGGAAATATGTACTCCCCCAAGCTTAGGATTTTGGCCTAAGTTGGTCTAATGCAACGGATGGCCTGGCGGATATCCAAAGTTGTAGTTGGGGTCGTGCTGAGATGCAGCAGTCATTGCATCGTGGGCTACAGCTGGGAGGTGAGCTATCTCAGCCCTCCTCTTATACTCTTTTGCCTCCTCTCTGGTTATAAAATATCTCCCTTTTGCCTGAAAATCAAAGAAAGTAGAAGCAGGGAGAGCGACATGATAGGTGCGTCATATGTCAAAGATTAGTCAGTACTGGAGGAACTGATCGTTCATCTCAACAAACTGATGACGAACCATAGCCTCATAATCCAAATAAGCAGGAGGCAACTCAATATCATCCTCACGTGTGGTTATACCAAGAAAATTAGCTATGCGGGTTGCATAAATTCCACCAAAGAAATCTCCATTAAATCTATTAAGATGCAACCTATGTGCAACAATGGCTCCCAAATTATAAGATTTATCTCCTAACACAGCACTCCTAAGAATACTGAGGTCAGGGACACACATGTGACATGCTTCTTCTTTACCGTTAATGCATCTACCTATGCAGAGAGCAAAATAATGTATAGAAGGAAAGTGAATGCTCCCTATGGTAGCTTGTGCTATATCTCTAGATTCCCCCACAGTTTTACTAGCAAGAAAATCTCTAAATTCAGATTCGCGAGGTTCACTAGCACTACCCCATTGTGGAAGTTTGCAAGCAGTGGTAAAATCCATAGTATAAGAATTTTCATAAAGATCAAACAGGACAGTTTTGAGAATTGCATGAAGATGAAAATTCAAACCTCCTCACAAAGGAACTAGTGAGATAGTGGTACTGACGACACTTTTCTGCCTCGAAGCTCAGAAGATCAGCATTACGCAAATATGCTTTAAATTCTTCCTTAATTCTTGCTCGATCCATGAAGTCCTCTGAAGGCCATTCACAAGACCGCACTGGAGCGTCTGAGGGAGTCCTGGATTAGGGGGTCTCCGGACAGACGGACTATATCCTTTGGCCAAACTGTCGGACTATCAAGATACAAGATTGAAGACTTCGTCTCGTGTCTGGATGGGACTTTTACTTGGCATCGAAGGCAAGCTAGGCAATACGGATATGTATATCTCCTCCTTTGTAACCGACCAGGGATAAACCCTAGCCCCCTCCGGTGTCTATATAAACCGGAGGGTTTTAGTCCGTAGGACAACATACAATCATACCATAGGCTAGCTTCTAGGGTTTAGCCTCCCTGATCTCGTGGTAGATCAACTCTTGTACTACTCATACTATCAAGAACAATCAAGCAGGATGTAGGGTTTTACCTCCATCAAGAGGGCCCGAACCTGGGTAAAACATCGTGTCCCCTGCCTCCTGTTACCATCCGCCTTAGACGCACAGTTCGGGACCCCCTACCCAAGATCCGCCCGTTTTGACACCGACATTGGTGCTTTCATTGAGAGTTCCACTGTGCCGTCGTCGTAAGGAAGGATGCCTCATCTCATTGTTAAAAACAACATTACCGCCGGGGGAGCCCTGGCTGTCGGCCAAACTCTCCGGCTAGGCAGTTTCATCATGACCGCCCGTTCGTCCGCTGCACCGACGATGACTTCTCGGGTCATCAAAAACAGCCTCCACGTCGGCTTGGAATTTGCTGAGCAGATGGATCCAATGGAGCTCTCTTCCCTAAACAAGCTCTTGGATCGTATCGCCGCCTTGGGAGTCCCTACAGACTAAGATCAGATTGGGCTTAAACCCAATCAAAGGGAGATTAACTCTCCACTGGTCACCCATCATATTGCGGTGGTGGAGGAACAATGCGGCGATTCTTCCTCTATCTTGAGGACTAACTATCTCCGGATTCCTGAACTCTCCAAGCCGGATACCTGTTTACGGGAGGACATCACCCAAGCCCTGAACCTAGAGTCAGGCAGCGGGCCAGACTTATCGGGCAACATCCCGGAATCCGAACTTCCAAGATCGGAAACTCCTCGGCCCCTGGGTCTCAGATCAGGTAGGGGTTCGTACTCAAATCCACCCAGCCACCCAGACATAAACGATCTTTCCCACATCAGGAAAGAGCCCCATGAAACAGTACATCATTATTGGGCCAGATTCCTCCTTGTGATGAACAAGGTTAAGGACTATCGCGAGGAAGACGCAGTCTCATTTTATTGCAATAATTGCACAGACAAGGAATCCTTAACGCCTTAAGTCGCTGTGACATATCACGCTTCGCTGACTTGGCGTCCATAGTACGAAAGTACTGTGCGATGGAAAGTGCCTGGAAAACCGAAACGAAATTTTGGGATAATCCGGCTCGGAATATACACCCAGTCCGAAGTAAAAGGGTGCACTATCATAAGACACCCAAGTTAGTTGCAAAGAAACAAAAACCCTCTACAGGGCATGGAACCGTATTGGAGGGATGGCTCAACGGACCCTGCAAAATTCATAGTATAGCGGATAACATACCAACACACAGCCTTAGAGCATGTTGGGTACTCCGGCAGGTGGCCAAAAGTGGTGAGGATCTTCTCATCCCAAATGCCACAGAGCATTATCCCGTGGACAACAATATGGTATTAACAGTCTTTGAAACCTTCGCATCAAATAATAGGCGCGAGCGAACACTCCGCAGCCTCGCCGAAATCTACCACGTGGAAGCAATGAATCCATGGAGTGACACGGCTATTACCTTCAATGCCCGTGACGAACCTAAATTCCAAACAGCCCGAGCACTAGCTGCACTGGTCCTGAGTCCAATTGTGTACGTCTTTCGACTCACCAAAGTACTCATGGACGGAGGCAGTGGATTGAACCTCATCTATAAGGAAACTCTTCAAAAAATGGAAATAGACTGGAACCGCATTGAGCAAAGTAGCACAACCTTCAGAGGAATCATCCCCAGTCAGGAAGCACGCTGTGCTGGGAAAATCACACTAGATGTGGTATTCGACACGCCGGTGAACTATAGGTCCGAAGAAATTACATTCCAAGTGGCCCCGTTCAGTAGTGGATACCACGCCCTTTTAGGGCGGGAGGCATTCACGATCTTCCAAGCCATACCCCATTATGGGTACATGCAGCTCAAAATGCCCGGGCCCAACGGAATCATCACTCTCGCTAGTGATCCGGACACAGCACTCCACGCCGAAAACAAAACAGCCACATTGGCCCTCGAGGCATTGTCCGAAGCCCTTTCAGCCGAGGAGTTAACTGCGCTACGCTCCACAGTGGATAGGGACGACGTGGTACTTGACAAGAGATCCAAGTCCACCTCTTTTAAACCAGCGGATGAAATAGTCAAATTCCAAGTCCACCCAACGGACCCTACAAAAACAGCCTCCATCGGGCATAGTTAAACCCCGCCGTGGACGCCGCACTACAAGAGTTCCTGCGCGAGAATTGGGACATATTCGCCTGGCACCCCTCAGACATGCCAGGAATCCCATGCAGGCTGGCCGAGCCCAGCCTCAATATTCTAAAGGGATTCAAGCCAGTCAAGCAAACTCTTCGGCGTTTCTCTGAACCTAAGAGACAAGCTATGGGAGAAGAACTAGCCAAGTTATTGGAGGCCGGATTCATTAGAGAAATAAAACACCCGGACTGGCTAGCAAACCTGGTGATGGTACCAAATAAGGACAAATCCTGGCGCCTGTGTGTCGATTTTAAGGACCTCAACAAGGCCTGCCCAAAGGATCCCTTCCCCCTCCCCCGCATTGATCAAATTATCGATGCTACCGCAGGACACGAGTCATTCTGTTTCCTCGACGCATACTCCGGCTACCACCAAATCAAGATGGCGGAGTCCGACCAAGCCGCAACGGCATTTATCACACCATACGGCCCCTTCTGTTTCAACACAATGCCTTTCGGGCTCAAAAACACCGGCGCAACATATCAGCGCATGATTCAGACATGTCTGGAGAAACAGATCGGCAAAACAGTAGAGGCATACGTAGATGATGTGGTCGTCAAAACCAAACACGTCGACTCTCTAATAGACGACTTGAGGCTCACATTCGACAACCTCAAAAATACGACGTCAAGCTCAATCCGGAAAAATGCATTTTCGGCGTACCAGTCGGAAAGCTCCTGGGCTTCATTGTCTCCAGTAGAGGAATTGAAGCTAATCCGGCCAAAATCCGAGCTCTGTCATAGTTGGCTACCCTAACAGACCTCAAACAAATCCAAAAATTAACTAGATGTGTGGCGGATCTAAGTCGCTTTATCTCCCGCTTAGGAGAAAAGGCATTACCCCTTTATCGCCTCATTCGGCGCACCGAACACTTCGAGTGGATGGACGCTGCCACAGCCGGATTGGAAGAAATAAAAGCCATACTGGCAACCAACCCAATCCTGGCCGCGCCAAACATCGGTGAACCAATGTTGTTGTACATTGCGGCAACTCATCAGGTTGTAAGCGCAGTGCTCGTCGTCGAACGAGAAGCGGACGAACATAAATTGCCCCTTCAAAATCTGGTATATTATGTATCCACTGTCCTCACTCCATGCAAGTCACGGTACCCACATTATCAAAAGATAGCCTATGCGGTATTCATGGCATCCCGGAAGCTGCAACACTACATTCAAGAGTGTTCGATTACAGTAGCCTCGGAAGTGCCACTTAATGATATTATAAACAACCGTGACGCCACGGGCCAGATTGCCAAATGGGCCATTGAGCTCCTCCCGTTTGACATAACATACAAACCCCGGCGAGCCATTAAATCACAAGTATTGGCCGACTTTGTCGCTGAATGGACGGAAGCCGAACTACCTAAAGATTATGGCACATACTCCAATTGGATCATGCACTTCGACGGCTCCAAAATGCTGGCTGGTCTGGGGGCTGGCGTCGTCCTGACGTCCACAACCGGAGATACAGTCCAATACGTACTGCAGATACTGTATACAGACTCCAACAATGCAGCCAAATATGAAGCCCTGTTACATGGTCTTCTGATGGCAGTTTCCATGGGCATTTAATGCCTGGAGGTGCGTGGGGATTCGAACCTTGCAATATCCCAAATAAATGGAGACTTCGATACCAAGGATCCGAAGATGGCGGCCTATCGAAACGCCGTCCTAAAGATGTCAGCTCGGTTCGAGGGGCTCGAATTTCACCATGTGGCTCGGGAAAACAATCAGGCGGCGGATATCCTCGCCCGCATCGGTGCAAAACGTGATGGGGTCCCCCCCCCCAACATCTTTTTGGAGAGGTTTTTTAATCCATCCGTGGTATGGGAAGGGGATACCGGTAACAATAGTCCGGACCCGGCCAAAATGCCCGATACCGAACACTCTGACATAATCGGAGGCTTTGCCACCGAAATAACACCTTCAGCCCACGTAATAATGGCCATCATCGCCCCATGGACAGAACCATTCCTGGCCTACCTAACTAGGCAGGAACTTCCCAAGGACCAAAATGAGGCACGCTGCATAGTGCGGCGATCTAAAGCCTACAGGGTCCACGAGGGAGAGCTGTATAAAAAAAGCACTACCGGAATCCTTCAAAGGCGCATCTCCGGAGAGGAAGGGCGGA